>NC_089848.1:107931378-108031378 GCF_035609145.1 Eleutherodactylus coqui
GCGCTTTTCTGGCCAATTGAAAGACAGGGAAGGCATTACAACTTCCCCCTGTGACGTTCAAGCCCTATACCACCCCCCTGCTATGAGTGGCTGGGGCGATCAGATGTCACCCGAGTATAAAAATCGGCCCCTCCCGCGGCTCGCCACACATGCCTTGTGAGTTAGCTGAGGGACAGTGCTACCGTGCCGGAGCTGCTGTAGGGAGAGCGTTAGGAGTTACTGTAGGCTTCAAGTACCCCAACGGCCCTTCTCAGGGCCACATCTACCTGTGTGCAGGCTGCTGCTAGCAGTGGTTTTTTTTTTTTTTTCTTCTCAAAATCGGCAGTGCAGAGCATTGCACCCGGCATTAGGGACAGAAGTGGTGCTTAGGCAGGGAGAGTGTTAGGAGTGAGTGTAGCCTTCAAGAACCTCAACGGTCCTTTCTAGGGCCATATTTAACCGTGTGAAGTACTGTCCAGGCTGCTGTTAGCTGTGCTGCATTTTTTTTTCTTTCTAAAAATTGTCTGTGCAGAGCATTGCACCCTCCATTGATACTACAGGGACAGAATTGTGTAGGCAGGGCCACAACACAGTTATTGTTCATTGAATATACGCAGTGGGGCCTTCCCTTTGCAAAAAAGCGAATTAATTATATTTGGCCAGCCTGTGTCAGTCCTAAGGTCTGCGTGTACGTGTGTGCTGCGTGGAGAACGTACAAAAATCAGACGCAACCAGCTACGGTTTACTGCAGGCTTGCGCCATTGTCTTTCCTGACTGGCAAATACCTGCTCTGCCAGAGTTAATAACTCTGCTACACTAAAGTTGTGTGACACTTTTTCAGGGCCACACCACAGTTATTAAACGTATTGTTCATTGAATATACGCAGTGGGGCCTTCCCTTTGCAAAAAAGCGAATTAATTATATTTGACCGGCAGGCTTGCGCCAATTTATTTCCTGCCTGGGAAATCAAATCAATGGTAATACAGCATGCTGAGGGGTAGGGGTAGGCCTAGAGGACGTGGACGCGGCCGAGGACGCGGAGGGCCAAGTGAGGGTGTGGGCACAGGCCGAGCTCCTGATCCAGGTGTGTCGCAGCCGACTGCTGCGCGATTAGGAGAGAGGCACGTTTCTGGCGTCCCCACATTCATCGCCCAATTAATGGGTCCACGCGGGAGACCTTTATTAGAAAATGAGCAGTGTGAGCAGGTCCTGTCCTGGATGGCAGAAAGTGCTTCGAGCAACCTATCGTCCAGCCACAGTTCTGCGCCGTCCACTGCTGCAAATCCGAATCCTCTGTCTTCTGCTCCTCCTTCCTCCCAGCCTCCTCACTCCACTACAATGACACATGCTCAGGAGCGGGAACACTCCCAGGAACTTTTCTCGGGCCCCTGCTTAGATTGGGCAGCAGTGGTTCCTCTACCACCAGAGGAGTTTATCGTCACTGATGCCCAACCATTGGAAAGTTCCCGGGGTCCGGGGGATGAGGCTGGGGACTTCCGGCAACTGTCTCAAGACCTTTCAGTGGGTGAGGAGGACGATGACGATGAGACACAGTTGTCTTGCAGTGAGGTAGTAGTAAGGGCAGTAAGTCCGAGGGAGCAGCGCACAGAGGATTCGGAGGAAGAGCCGCAGGACGATGAGGTGACTGACCCCACCTGGTGTGCAACGCCTACACAGGACAGGTCTTCAGAGGGGGAGGCAAGGGCATCAGCAGGGCAGGTTGCAAGAGGCAGTGCGGTGGCCAGGGGTAGAGGCAGGGCCAGACCGAATAATCCACCAAGTGTTTCCCAAAGCGCCCCCTCGCGCCATGCCACCCTGCAGAGGCCGAGGTGCTCTAAGGTCTGGCAGTTTTTCACCGAGACGCCTGACGACCGACGAACACTGGTGTGCAACCTTTGTCGCGCCAAGATCAGCCGGGGAGCCACCACCAACAGCCTCACCACCACCAGCATGCGCAGACATATGATGTCCAAGCACCCCACAAGGTGGGACGAAGGCCGTTCACTGCCTCCGGTTTGCACCGCTGCCTCTCCCCCTGTGCCCCAACCTGCCACTGAGATACAACCCCCCTCTCAGGACACAGGCACGACCGTCTCATGGCCTGCACCCACACCCTCACCTCCGCTGTCCTCGGCCCCATCCACCAATGTCTCGCACCGCACAGTCCAGCCGTCGCTAGCGCAAGTGTTGGAGCGCAAGCGCAAGTACGCCGCCACGCACCCGCACGCTCAATCGTTAACCATCCACATAGCCAAATTTATCAGCCTTGAGATGCTGCCGTATAGGGTTGTGGAAACGGAGTCCTTTAAAGCATGATGGCGGCGGCGGCCCCGCGCTACTCAGTTCCCAGTCGCCACTACTTTTCCCGATGTGCCATCCCAGGCCTGCACGACCACGTTTCCCGCAACATTGTACGCGCCCTCACCAATGCGGTTAGTGGCAAGGTCCACTTAACTATGGACACGTGGACAAGCACAGGTGGGCAGGGCCACTACATCTCCCTGACGGCACATTGGGTGAATTTAGTGGAGGCTGGAACAGAGTCAGAGCCTGGGACCGCTCACGTCCTACCCACCCCCAGAATTGTGGGCCCCAGTTCGGTGGTGGTATCTGCGGCGGTGTATGCTTCCTCCACTAAACCACCCTCCTCCTCCTCCTCCTCAACCTCTGTCTCGCAATCTAGATGTGTCAGCAGCAGCAGGACGTCGCCAGCAGTCGGTGTCGCGCGGCGTGGCAGCACAGCGGTGGGCAAGCGTCAGCAGGCCGTGCTGAAACTACTCAGCTTAGGAGATAGGAGGCACACGGCCCACGAACTGCTGCAGGGTCTGACAGAGCAGACTGACCGTTGGCTTGCGCCGCTGAGCCTCCAACCGGGCATGGTCGTGTGTGACAACGGCCATAACCTGGTGGCGGCTCTGCAGCTCGGCAGCCTCACGCACGTGCCATGCCTGGCCCACGTCTTTAATTTGGTGGTTCAGCGCTTTCTGAAAAGCTACCCACGCTTGTCAGACCTGCTCGTAAAGGTGCGCCGGCTCTGCGCACATTTCCGCAAGTCCCACACGGACGCTGCCACCCTGCGCACCCTGCAACATCGGTTTAATCTGCCAGTGCACCGACTGCTGTGCGACGTGCCCACTCGGTGGAACTCTACGCTCCACATGTTGGCTAGGCTCTATGAGCAGCGTAGAGCTATAGTGGAATACCAACTCCAACATGGGCGGCGCAGTGGGACTCAGCCTCCTCAATTCTTTTCAGAAGAGTGGGCCTGGTTGGCAGACATCTGCCAGGTCCTTCGAAACTTTGAGCAGTCTACCCAGGTGGTGAGCGGCGATGCTGCAATCATTAGCGTCACCATTCCTCTGCTATGCATCTTGAGAAGTTCCCTGCAAACCATAAAGGCAGCCGCTTTGCGCTCGGAAAAAGAGCCGGGGGAAGACAGTATGTCGCTGGATAGTCAGAGCACCCTCCTGTCTATATCTCAGCGCGTTCAGGAGGAGGAGGAGGAGCATGAGGAGGATGAGGAGGAGGGGGAAGAGACAGCTTGGCCCACTGCTGACGGTACCCATGCTGCTTGCCTGTCATCATTTCAGCGTTTATGGCCTGAGGAGGAGGAGGAGGAGGAGGAGGATCCTGAAAGTGATCTTCCTAGTGCGGACAGCCATGTGTTGCGTACAGGTACCCTGGCACACATGGCTGACTTCATGTTAGGATGCCTTTCTCGTGACCCTCGCATTCAACGCATTCTGGCCACTACGGATTACTGGGTGTACACACTGCTCAACCCACGCTATAAGGAGAACCTTCCCAGTCTCATTCCCGAAGAGGAAAGGGGTTCGAGAGTGTTGCTATACCACAGGACCCTGGCGGACAAGCTGATGGTAAAATTCCCATCCGACAGCGGTAGTGGCAGAAGGCGCAGTTCCGAGGGCCAGGTAGCAGGGGAGGTGCGTAGATCGAGCAGCATGTACAGCCCAGGCAGTGCAACAGTCTTTAAGGGCCTGGCCAGCTTTATGGCTCCCCAGCAAGACTGTGTCACCGCTCCCCAGTCAAGGCTGAGTCGGCGGGAGCACTGTAAAAGGATGGTGAGGGAGTACGTAGCCGATCGCACGACCATCCTCGGTGACGCCTCTGCCCCCTACAACTACTGGGTGTCGAAGCTGGACACGTGGCCTGAACTAGCGCTGTATGCCCTGGAGGTGCTTGCTTGTCCTGCGGCTAGCGTCTTGTCGGAAAGGGTGTTTAGTGCGGCTGGGGGAATGATCACAGATAAGCGTACCCGCCTGTCAACCGACAGTGCCGACAGGCTAACACTCATCAAAATGAACAAAGCCTGGATTTCCCCAGACTTCTCTTCTCCACCAGCGGACAGCAGCGATACGTAAGCAATACGTAGGCTGCACCCGCGGATGGAAGCTACGTTCTCTCTCACCATCCAAAACGGGGACATTTCTGCTTCATCAATCTGTGTCTAATATTCCTCCTCCTCCTCCTGCTCCTCCTCCTGAAACCTCACGTAATCACGCTGAACGGGCAATTTTTCTTAGGGCCACAAGGCTCACTCATAATTTTTCTAAACAATTTTTATATGTTTCAATGCTCTTAAAAGCGTTGAAACTTTAACTTTAACCAATTTTTAGTTAAACTGGGCTGCCTCCAGGCCTAGTTACCACTTAAGCCACATTAACCAAAGCGATTAATGGGTTTCACCTGCCATCTTGGTTGGGCATGGCCAATTTTTACTGAGGTACATTAGTACTGTTGGTACACCAATTTTTTGGGGCCCTCACCTACAGTGTAATCATAGCAATTTGTATGTTCTTCACCTGCACTCATGGTACAGAAGTGTGTGTGGGGTTGGCCTACACTTTAGCTACATAAATGTAACTTGGGCCTTGGCTATACTGCAGCTACTGAAATGGAACTAAGACTGCGCTCCCACTATACTGCTGCTTCGGAATTGTTACTGGGGCCTGTCTTGAGTGCTACTATTACTGACATGGAACGAAGACTGCGCTCCCGCTATACTGCTGCTTCAGAATTGTTACTGGGGCCTGTCTTGAGTGCTACTATTGCTGACATGGAACGAAGACTGCGCTCCCGGTATACTGCTGCTTCGGAATTGTTACTGGGGCCTGTCTTGAGTGCTACTATTACTGACATGGAACGAAGACTGCGCTCCCACTATACTGCTGCTTCGGAATTGTTACTGGGGCCTGTCTTGAGTGCTACTATTGCTGACATGGAACGAAGACTGCGCTCCCGCTATACTGCTGCTTCGGAATTGTTACTGGGGCCTGTCTTGAGTGCTACTATTGCTGACATTGAACGAAGACTGCGCTCCTCCTATAATGCTGCTAGTGATATGTTAGTGGGGCCTGTCCTAATGCTACGGCTGAAATGTTACGAATTATGGGCTCTGCCTATACCGCTGCTAATGGTATGTCTCTGGGGTGTGGAAACAGAGGCTTCCCAAAGACATGATGGCGGCGAGGCCATTTCCCACCAACGTGGTTACTGTTAAGGTGCATATAACCACGGACACGTGGAGAGGACACATAGTGCCTCAAAAACATCCCCCTCCTCCTCCAACAGGGAAAACATTCTTGGCAAATGCCTTTGCATTGGTTCGTCTGGTGGCAGTCCAAGAATTTCACCTTTACCGACACTACAAGAGAGCCCCCCCACCATCCCCCCGCCACGGCCCACTTAATCCTGGCCACATTCTGAAAACCAACAAAATAAAACCGCGCTACTAGGTCCGCAGTCACCATCACATTACCACCAACGCGGTTACTGTTAAGGTGCATATAACCACGGACACGTGGAGAGGACACGTAGTGCCTCAAAAACATCCCCCTCCTCCTCCAACAGGGAAAACATTCTTGGCAAATGCCTTTGCATTGGTTCGTCTGGTGGCAGTCCAAGAATTTCACCTTTACCGACACTACAAGAGAGACCCCCCACCATCCCCCCGCCACGGCCCACTTAATCCTGGCCACATTCCGAAAACCAACAAAATAAAACCGCGCTACTAGGTCCGCAGTCACCACCACATTACCACCAACGCGGTTACTGTTAAGGTACATATTACCTGTCTGACTGGGGCATGCAGACACCTTGACAGAATGAATAGTGTGTGGCACATAGGTTCCCCATTGCTATGCCCACGTGTGCAGCTCCTGATGGCGGTGGCACAGGATTCTATTTCTCATTGCTTCTGTACAGCATTGTGGGCTATCGCCCCGCCCCTTTTAAAGAGGGTCGCTGCCTAGCCGTGCCAACCCTCTGCAGTGTGTGCCTGCGGTTCCTCCTCATGGCAGACGCACTTCGAAATAGACATGAGGGTGGTGTGGCATGAGGGCAGCTGAAGGCTGCGCAGGGACACTTTGGTGTGCGCTGTGGGGGGGGAGGGGGGGGGTTGGGCAGCATGTAACCCAGGAGAAGTGGCAGCGGAGTGTCATGCAGGCAGTGATTGTGCTTTGTTGGAGGTAGTGTGGTGCTTAGCAAAGGTATGCCATGCTAATGAGGGCTTTTCAGAAGTAAAAGTTTTTGGGAGGGGGGGGCCCACTCTTGCCGCTATTGTGGCTTAATAGTGGGACCTGTGAACTTGAGATGCAGCCCAACATGTAGCCCCTCGCCTGCCCTATCTGTTGCTGTGTCGTTCCCATTCTTGAATTGCCCAGATTTTCACACAAGGAAACCTTAGCGAGCATCGGCGAAATACAAAAATGCTCGGGTCGCCCATTGACTTCAATGGGGTTCGTTACTCGAAACGAACCCTCGAGCATCGCGATAATTTCGTCCCGAGTAACGAGCACCCGAGCATTTTGGTGCTCGCTCATCTCTAATATCTATCTATCTGTCATAGAATCATAGAATGGTAAAGTTGGAAGGAACCTCCAAGGTCATCGCGTCCTCAGGATTCATCGGGTCCAACCCCCTGCTTAGTGCAGAATTCACTTAATCATCCCAGACAGATATTTGTCCAGTCTTTGTTTGAACACTTCCATTGAAGGAGAACTCCCCACCTCCTGTGGTAACCTGTTCCACTCATTGATCCCCCTCAGTGTCTAATATCTAATCTGTGTCTCCTCCCTTTCAGTTTCATCCCATTGCTTCTAGTTTTCCTTGTAGAGATGAGAATAGGGCTGATCCCTCTGCACTGTGACAGCCCTTCAGATATTTGTAGACCGCTATTAAGTCTCCTCTCAGCCTTCTCTTCTGCAATCTAAACATTCCCAGATCCTTTAACTGTTCCTCATAGCACATGATTTGCAGACTGCTCACCATCTTGGTAACTCTTCTCTGAACTTGCTCCAGTTTGCCTATGTCTTTTTTTTAAAGTGTGGTGCCCAGAACTGGATACAGTATTCCAGATGAGGTCTGACTAAGGAAGAGTAGAAGGGGTTAATGACCTCACGTGATCTAGACTCTATGCTTCTCTTAATACGTCCCAGAATTGTGTTTGCCTCTTTGGCTGCTGCATCACATTGTTGACTCATGTTCAGTCTATGATCTATTAGTATTCCCAAGTCTTTTTCACATGTGCTGCTTAACTCAGTCTCTCCCATTTTGTGTGTGCTTTCTTCATTTTTCTTGCCCAGATGCAGGACTTTGCATATCTCCTTGTTAAATCCCATTCTGTTAGTCGCCGACCACTGTTCAAGCTTTTCTAGATCTTTTTGAGCATTCTCTCTCTCTTCCCTAGTGTTAGCTATCCCTCCACGCTTTGTGTCGTCTGCAAATTTGATCAGTTTCCCATCAATTCCCTCCTCTAGATCATTTATAAAAATGTTGAACAACTCTGGGACAGAGCCTTGTGGTACCCCACTTGATACATTCTTTCAGTTGGATATGCAGCCATTAAGACCACTCTTTGAGTACGATCAGTCAGCCAGTTGTGAATCCACCTAACAGTTGCCTTGTCAATCCCAGATTTGGTCATTTTTTCAATAAGTATGGTATGAGATACTTTGTCAAATGCTTTACTAAGGTCAAGATATACTGTATCCACCACATTTCCCTGATCAACCCAGTCAGTGATTCTGTCATAGAAAGAAATTAGATTCGTCTGGCCTGACTTATTTGTTACAAACCCATGCTGGCTCTGGTTAATTACTCCATTCTCATCCAAGTACTTGCATACATGCTGTTTAATAATTTGTTCAAAGATCTTTCCCTGTATAGAAGTCAAGCTCACAGGTCTGTAGTTTCCTGGATTCACCTTCTTCACTTTTTTAAAGATAGGGACAATATTTGCCCTTTTCCAATCTTCTGGAACTTTCCCTGTTCTCCAGGAATTTTCATAGATTATGGCGAGTGGTTCAACAATTACCTCTGCTGCTTCCTTTAGTATCCTAGGATGTAATTCATCTGGACATTGCGACTTAAATTCATTTGTTAGCTAAGTGTTCTCTCACCATCTCTCTGCTTACAGATAGCCTGCATTCTTGTATTCCCCCAATAGCACAGGGAAGATCAGTTGATGTTCCATCTACTTTCTGAGAGAAAACAGATACAAAATAGGAATTTAAAAGTTCGGCCTTCTCAACATCATTCTTAACCAATTCACCATTTTCGTCTTGTAAGCATTCAATAGCAGCTTTGACTTTTCTTTTTCTTTTGACCCCCCAAATATTTTTTTATTGCTTTTGGCCTCTGTTGCAAGCCTCAATTTACTAATACGCTGTTTCCCCGAAAATAAGATGCGTCTTATATTAATTTTTGCTCCCAAATATGCGCTACGTCTTATTTTCAGGGGGTGTCTTATTTCGCCGCGGCAAATCCGTCTGTGGCCGCTAATCCTTCAATTGGCCAGCTTTGTGGATGAAATTTCTCAGAAATCTCGTCCACTTGGGACAGCAAATCTGTCATGGCAAAGCTGGGAGAAGCCGGTGTTGTGGTGCAGATTCACCGGCCACAGAAATGGAAAAGCGTGCAGCCAGGTCGCTTCAAAACAAGCGGCTGAGTGCTGTGGGCTTTGAAGCAGCGCTTTCCCGGCGGAAATCTTGCCTTTTATCGCTGTGGCCAAATTGCGAGATTTCCGCTGGAAATGCGCTCTGTGAGAACCCAGCCTTAAGAATCACACACAGGTTGCCTGACTCACACACAGAGCCATAAAAAAATAAGGGCTGTAAAGTAACGTACCTGTCTGCAGACAGAAGTTCCTGTACCACTTGTAAGCAGGGATGGTATTGCAGCTTCCGGCCACCAGGGGGAGCTCATCACAGCAGACATGTACAGCAGGAACAGAACGTACGGTATGGACTTTTCCAGCCAGCAAGGGGAGCTCACAACAGCACACTCGTACAGCACAGCAGGGACAGGATAACAGCAGACTGCAGATCTACCTATACATCTGGAGGTAGGAGACAACAGGGATGGCAGCAGGGGACAGGCCTCTTGACTTGCCTGCACACTTTACTATGCCTTACTATCGGGGGGGGGGGGTGCCTTATATTTGGGACTTCTGCAAATTTCAGGGGGTGCCTTATTTTCAGGGGATGCCTTATTTTCAGGGAAACACGGTAGCTTTAGCTTTTCAGACACTTGCCCTGCAGTTTCTGCAGACCGCATTATATTCTTCTTTAGATATTCCCCCCTCTTTCCATTTGATAAACATATTTTTCTTCCTTTTTAACATGTGTTCATCCATCCTGGTCTCTTTAAATGCTTCCCATTCTTCCTTCTTTTAGGGATTGCTAACGATTGTGCTTTGAGAATCTCATTTCCCAATATTCCCAACCTTCTTGGACATTTCCGTCCTTAAGAACATCCAGCCATTGGGTTCTTCCTCACCTCTTTCTGAGTTCATTGAAATCTGCCTTTCTGAAATCCAACCTTGAGGTCTTGGTCTTCTCAGGCTGTTCCTCCCCTTGTTATCCAACACCCAAGGATATCATAATCACTGCCTCCTAAGGCCCCAGCCACCCTTACTTCCTCAACCATTCCCTCCCTGTTGGTAAGAATTAGGTCCAAGATAGCAGAAATCCAAATCTTTGCTGACGGCACCATCGATGTAGCCAGTTGTTCACCTTTAGAATCCTGTTCCATCTCCTTATTCCATGGCCATCCGCTGGGAGGATGGATTAGAAGACCACCTGTGCTCCTAGTTCCTTCACCTTCTTTCCGAGGTCTTCAAAGTCTCTGCAGATAGTTGAAAGGTCCTTTTTTGCAGTGTCATTTGTCCCTACATGTATTAGTAGGACTGGGTGGTGTTCTGTAGGACTGAGGAGTCTTGACAGCCTATCAGACACATCTGTGATTTGTGTACCTGGAGGACAGCACACCTCTCATGAGGTGTCAGGTCTGCAACCACTGCCTCTGTTCCTCTCAGTAGGGAATCCCCCACAACCACCACTCTCCTTTTCTTCTTCACAACAGCACTTCTTTTTCTCTATTCAAGAGGACTCTGTGTTCTTACTACATAGATCTTTGTGGGTAGAGTCATTTCTGGCTGTACCCCTTTCTCCTCTGCTCTGTTCTTTGTGGGTAGACTCATTTCTGGCTGTACCCCTTTCTCCTCTGCTCTGTTCTTTGTGGGTAGACTCATTTCTGGCTGTACCCCTTTCTCCTCTGCTCTGTTCTTTGTGGGTAGACTCATTTCTGGCTGTACCCCTTTCTCCTCTGCTCTGTTCTTTGTGGGTAGAGTCATTTCTTGCTGCACCTCTTTCTCCTCTGCTCTGTTCTTTGTGGGTAGAGTCATTTCTGGCTGTACTTCTTTCTCCTCTGCTCTGTTCTTTGTGGGTAGAGTCATTTCTGGCTGTACCCCTTTCTCCTCTGCTCTGTTCTTTGTGGGTAGACTCATTTCTTGCTGAACCTCTTTCTCCTCTGCTCTGTTCTTTGTGGGTAGACTCATTTCTTGCTGTACCTCTTTCTCCTTCTGCTCAGGAACCAGTCCCAGGCCCCCCTGCCAGAGAACCTCGTACCAGTTCCCGAGCAGTATGGGTGCTGGATGACTCCTGAGTCCTGATCCTCCGGCTTCTTTCGGTCACATGCTTCCATTCCTCGGCTTCTGCAGCTACATTGAACATTTTTTTTCCTTCAACATTTTAAAGACTTTCTTCTACTGTGTCAAGGAAATCCTCATCTTCCTTAATACATTTCAATCTATCTATTCTCTCCTAAAGACTTTGCACCTTTTCCTCCAGTAGAGACACAAGCTTGCATTTCTGGACGGTGAAGTTTGGCTTTTCCTCTGGTAGATCTGTAAACATATAGCATATGCTGCAGCTCCCCATATGGCTCCTCTCTTTTTCCATGTTGTCAGTTGATGTCCACTTCCAAACTTCTAAAAGTCAAGAATTGTAGTGAAGATATATAACATCTATCTATCTATCTATCTATCTATCTATCTATCTATCTATCTATCTATCTATCTATCTATCTATCTATCTATCTCATATCTATCTCTCATATCTATCTATCTATCTATCTATCTATCTATCTATCTATCTATCTATCAATCTCCTATCTATCTATCTATCAATCTCCTATCTATCTATCTATCTATCTATCTATCTATCTATCTATCTATCTATCTATCTCATATCTCTCTATCTATCTATCTATCTATCTATCTATCTATCTCCTATCTATCTATCTCATATCTATCTATCTATCTATCTATCTATCCATCTGTCTGTCTGTGTATCTCATATCTATCTGAAGAAGCCCTTACACTGCAAATCTGCGAAATACAAATTAACCTCAATATTAGCACAAATATTAAAGTGAAAAAACAGGATACTAATAGCACCCCAGAATGATGAGGCAACGGACACACAAACAGGAAAGTGTTACAGGCTCCTCCAATGCAGTTGGCATCTAATCTTTTCTCAGAAGAGTAAATCAGATGTCAAGGTTACTATAGATAAAAGCAAGATGTAATCAGAAAATGGCCTATTGCATCAATTAACTTTTTATGTTAAACAAATTTTTTTACAAATTTTTGGTGATTCTTTTTCATTTTTAATTAAAAAAAAATCCTAAAATTCTGCAGCTTCACTGACCACTAAACCTAATAATAGTCTGATGTAACAGCTCACCTCCTCCCAGCACACTGACCACTAAACCTAATAATAGTCTTATGTAACAGCTCACCTCCTCCCCTCCCCGCACACTGACCACTAAACCTAATAATAGTCTGATGTAACAGCTCACCTCCTCCCCTCCCCGCACACTGACCACTAAACCTAATAATATTCTGTTGTAACAGCTCACCTCCTCCCCTCCCCGCACACTGACCACTAAGCCTAATAATAGTCTGATGTAAAAGCTCACCTCCTCCCCTCCCTGCACACTGACCACTAAACCTAGTAATAGTCTGACACTTCCTGTTCTGTAGAGGAAACTCCTCAGCCTTCATCTTTTTATCATCACAGGCAGGATTACACTGAGAGGTGACACCTACATATAGATAACACAGGACCCACCATTCACAATAGTCACAGCTCCCCTCCTCCCCTCCCTGTACAGGCAGGATTACACTGAGAGGAGACACCTATGTATAGATAACACAAGATCCACCATTCACAATAGTCACAGCTCCCCTCCTCCCCTCCTTGTACAGACAGGATTACACTGAGAGGAGACAGCTATATATAGATAACACAGGAGCCACCATTCACAATAGTCACAGCTCACCTCCTCCCATCCATGTACAGGAAGGATTACATTGAGAGGTGACACCTATATATAGATAACACAGGACCACCATTCACAGTAGTCACAGCTCACCTCCTCCCCTCCTTGTACAGACAGGATTACACTGAGAAGTGACACATATATATAGATAACACAGGACCCACCATTCACAATAGTCACAGCTCCCCTCCTCCCCTCCCTGTACAGACAGGATTACACTGAGAGGTGATACCTATATATAGATAACACAGGATCCACCATTCACAATAGTCACAGCTCACCTCCTCCTCCTCACTGTACAGACAGGATTACACTGAGAGGAGACACCTGTATATACATAACACAATAGGTGATGTCACAGCTCACCTCCTTCCCTCTGCCTCACCAGTAACATAGATGGCCCTGTAGGCGGGCCCTAGAGCAGGTCTGATGTTGGTTCCGCATTTCTCTGTGTTTTCTCTTTGTTGTGTAGATAATAAATTTCATAATTCTGCACGAAAAGGAAGAGAAGCATCAATATAAAAAGGCCCAACCGATTCCACATTAGCTTTGTTATTATGGCGCGAAGTACGTGAGATAAATCAATGGGTTTCATAAACTCGTTATTGTCCTTTTGTCACAAACAGAAGGAACGATCGTGTTTTACGCGTTCTACAAACGACTTACAATGACCGGAAGGAAAGTGAGGAAATGGCCAATTATGGTCGAGCGGCTTACAGGGAAGGAAAGGAGAAGTTTCAGAGCCAAAGTTATTCTCTTGCGGCCTTCATAGAGGACCTGCTGAGCGGTTCGCGACTACTGGGTGGTCCTCAGGCAGAATCATTAGGCAGAGCATTCTGATGCCGCGGTTATTATCATCAGGAGTAGAATGTTTGTTTTCAAAAAGCGCATTTAAAATTGTTGTGCGCCGTGCAAAAGTATCCAACCCCCTAAGAATGCACCGGATTACTTGTATATAGTGACTTTAGCTGTGAGAAGGGTTGTAGGACTAATACTTGCTGGGCGGCCCTATGACCTCGCTGTCACATTGAAACTTTATTGGTGATGGTGCTATAAGCAACACGTGACTTCTGAAGCCAGTGATTGGCTAAGATTTAAATGTATCCCAATCAACAGGATAAGGAATACATGCCTGATGTATGGCGGTACGATCACGATAGTCCCATGTTCTATGTGAAATGGAGAAGAGGTAATTTCAAAGGCTCCCTACCCTACACTGAATGTGCATAAACCCCCAAAAACTACAGTCACTTCAGCACAGCGTTTCCTTTTCTGAAGAAACTGTTACCGTCCAAGTGACATCACCACATTGCACTGTTACTGTCCCAGTGACATCACTACATTGCACTGCTACTGTCCCCGTGATATCACCACCTTGCACTGTTACTGTCCCAGTGACATCACCACATTGCAGTGTTACTGTCCCAGTGACATCACCACATTGCACTGTTACTGTCTCAGTGACATCATCACATTTCACTGTTACTGTCTCAGTGACATCACCACATTTCACTGTTATTGTCCCAGTGACATCACCACATTGCACTGTTACTGTCCCAGTGACATCACCACATTGCCCTGTTACTCTTTCAGTGACATCACATTGCACTTTTATTAATGTCCCAGTGACATCATCACATTGCACTGTTACTCTTTCAGTGACATCACATTGCACTTTTATTAATGTCCTAGTGACATCACGACATTGCACTGTTACTGTCCCAGTGACATCACATTGCACTGTTACTGTCCCAGTGACACCACCACATTGCACCACCTGCACCGGGTCCACAACAGCGCCTACAGGAAAGCAAACGCTGCGCTGATCCGGGAAATCGGTGATTATAGTGTTTGTTTTTTTCTCTCAGGCACTATGAGTATATAAGGCCGCTTGCTCATGGCCGGGAAGATCGCACAAGATGTGTTTGTTGCGAGACACACAAATCTTACACAAATATGAATTCCATTTTTTCTTAATGGGGTTATATACATGAGCGATTTTTTTCCCCGCATCGTGGTACAGGAAAAAGTCGTGGCATGTTCTATCTTTGGATATTCCCTCTGAACGCCTTGCCCATTGTTTTCAATGGGGTCAGAAAAAACATTGCACAGCATACAAGAGGCACGCAAGAGCGATGTGATGCAATACAAGGTTTCCCATTGAAAACAATGGGAAACACTTGCCAATTCTCCTGCATGGCTGAAAGCCACGTCAGAGGATCGCTACTTCCCTGAAGTGATGGGACATCGCACCTTCCCGAACGCAATATCAGGCCGAGTTTCATGACCCAATATCGCGCTCGCCTGTGTGAAATTAGACTAAAGGAGGGTCTCTAGGGGGGCTATGTGATATCTGTTGCAGTACAAGGGGGCAGGCAGGTAGCATAGTCAGGATTTATCCAGAAGTCGGTAACAGGTAGCAGCAACGTGTAGGGAGGAGCTGTAGGTAGTAGAAGTAGAAGTTTAGAATCGTTTACAAGTTTTAAGACTCGGAGCCTGAAACATACAGTCTGCTTTCCTGCATCCAAACCCCCTCTTTGAATCTTGTTAAAAATACCCTGGAAATTTTTAGGGAACAGAATTGTACAGTTTGTATTAGATCCCTCCTCCGGTTATCCTGGATAAGGCATCAGTCTTGCCAATTCTTGAACCAGGTCAATAAGAAATGGTAAAATTTAATCTGGAGAAGAACAAGGCCCATCACGATTGTCTTGCTGTAAGTCTTTTGGCTGCACAGATAAATTCTAGATTTTTGTGGTCAATAAGGACTATCACAAGATGACTTGCACCTTCCAAAAGATGTCTCCATTCAAAGAGGGAAACTTTCATGGCCAACAGTTCTTTATTTCTTATGTCAGTAGTTTCTTTCAGCAGGTGACATGATATTAGACAGAAGTTGATAAGCTTTTTTCTTGCTGCAGACATCACTGAACTGCTGGTACTGAGGCGGCAATCTATCACAATTCTACTGACAACCCTCCGAGGTTGGGGTATGTTTGAGGGCAGGTAGTGACATCCGGCATCTTTCTTTACAGTACTCAAAGGGGAAGATAATGGTTCCTAAGTCCCAGTTAATAGAAGGATTGTGGGTAGAAAACCAAGGGATTCCTAGAATAACTGGAAACTTGGGGGAAGAGATAAGATGGAAACGAATCATTTCATGGTGATCAGGTTCAATAATGATTTCAAGTTCGATTGTCTCATTAGTTACAGGCCTTGAAGACAATGGTGATCCATCCACGGTTTCCATCTCAATCGGTATGGTTTTCATCCTACTTGAGATATTGTTGTCGAGAGCGTATTTATAGTCCATGAAGTTCTCTGCAGCTCCAGAATCCAACATAGCAGAGCATTGTAATTTTTGGTCCCCAATTAGGACCTGTATGGGAATGGCAAACTGAAAAGATGGGGGACATATCTCATCTTTGTCTTAAGTTATCAATGGGATAGCCTGTGACATTGTGCCAGGCATTTGGGGAGTGTCCGATTTGCCTATGGTCTTAGCACTGGTAAAGCCAATAGTCTTTTGGAACTTGTTGGGGCAGTTAATAACAATGCCCCGAGCCCTCGCAATAGAGATATGCTAGAGAAAGGGGTTTGTGGAGGACGTCAATCTGCATTGGCTCTGGCGTGTTTTCAGTCCTTCGCTAGATGTTGAACACTGGTTGACTTAGATTTAACAGGGGAGCTGTCCAGGGAGATGAATAGCTTAGTAGATAGAGCTGGAATACAGGAGCTCCTGGGTTTGAGCTCTGACACTATTATAATTTAAGGGGGTCATTACTACTTTTTAAAGGGGTTGTCTCGCGAAATCAAGTGGGGTTATACACTTCTGTATGGCCATATTAATGCACTTTGTAATATACATCGTGCATTAAATATGAGCCATACAGAAGTTATTCACTTACCTGCTCCGTTGCTAGCATCCCCGTCGCCATGGTTCCGTCTAATTTCGGTGTCTTCTTGCTTTTTTAGACGCGCTTGCGCAGATCCGTCTTCTCCCTTCGACTCCGCTCGGCAGCATCGGCGTTTTGGCTCCGCCCCCTTGTACGCGTCATCGCGTAGCTCCGCCCCGTCACGTGCCAATTCCAGCCAATCAGGAGGCTGGAACCGCCACATGTCATTGGGCGGAGCTACGCAATGACGCGTACAAGGGGGCGGAGCCAAAACGCCGATGCTGCCGAGCGGAGTCGAAGGGAGAAGACGGATCTGCGCAAGCGCGTCTAAAAAAGCAAGAAGACACCGAAATTAGACGGAACCATGGCGATGGGGATGCTAGCAACGGAGCGGGTAAGTGAATAACTTCTGTATGGCTCATATTTAATGCACGATGTACATTACAAAGTGCATTAATATGGCCATACAGAAGTACTTAACCCCACTTGATTTCACGAGACAACCCCTTTAAGGGTCAGAAACGCTATATTTTCTTCTTAGGGAGAACAGTGAGTGAGAAGACTGAAAAGGCCATTCATGCTCCTCTGAGTAATATGCAAATAAGGGAGATAGAACAATACCTTCTATCTTGTCTCCGTAGGGAGAGCAGAGGAGCATGAATGGCCTTTTATGTCTCATCACTCACTGCTCTCCCTAAGGAGAAAAGATAACGTTTCTCACCCACGTCATAGACCTTTCACTAGCAAAGCCAGAAACCTACTGCACACTAATGAGAGACAAACAGCCAGAAACAGCTGTCTGTGCATTGGCTTTCAATTCCCAGTCATTGTTACAAGGCTTGTATAAATGGTCTAACATTGATTTGAAAAAATGCTGCTTTCCAATAGGTGGCGCTGAGGAGGTATTGTTTTATCTCCCTTACTTGCATACTTTATAAGGTGCACTCAATGGAGAATTATTACCTTCAAAAAGGCATAAAGGTGGTGTCGTTAGGGGCCAGGTAGGACATAATTGAGAGTAACAGCAAGATAAAGAGTTTGTGTAAGTTGGTTAAGGTTTTTGGAGTACTTGAAAAGCATGGAGACAAAGATGTTTGTGTTATAAACGTGCAGAAACAAGCTATGGCTGGAAGACGCTGTCATGGTACTCTGGGCTGGATAGAAAAGGTGGGTAAATTAAACAACTCCAGTCAGAATTGATGTCCCCAAGAGGGAGTCCTGGCTCACTAAGGATGTTCCTGGATTTAGAGGAGTCCTGTGTGTACATTGGACTCCTCTATGAAGTAAGTTATTCCCATCATAGACCTACATTGCTTGTATTATCCAAAGTGCTTAGGATCGCGAGGTTCTTTTATACCTTGTCTACTGTGTTCTTGACCGAGGTCCTTTCACCACCGGGCTCCCCCCAGATGGTGTCCATAAGGATTAGGGATTCAATTCTTCTGGATACTTTTATCAAGCCTTTCCAGACTGACGGTGTGGACGCCTGTCATCTGACGGGTGCGCCACACCAGGAAAGTTCAACCTTTTACATCTCTACCTACCTACATATTTTCTCTTAGCCACCTTCTTGAAGGAATCCTTTAGATTGGAGTGCTAGTCCGCTGATCTTCTCATGTGTTTCTGTGGTGTAGGGTCAGACCTCCCCCTTACTTTGTTTCTTGCTTGATGATCTCTGTGTCCGGTTTGAATGGGATATTCTTCCCTCCAGCTATAAGACTATTACAATCATGTAGGTCGCTGTTCACACGCCTGCCTGAATGTAACTGTACGTTTTGTGGCGGCACCGTAACCCCAAGATAGCCCGCCCATGGCCTTGGGGTCACACTGGGCTCCAATCCCTGGTACGAACATGCCACCTGAACCTCAGGAACATTGATAAAATGCGTCCGTTCCTCACGGACATGTAAAGACACTCGTCGCCCTCATCTACTCCTGACTTGACTACTGCAACTCCCCTCTCCAATCCATATTAAATGAGGTATCAATGTTATATTACTATATGCAGAATGTATAGAAGGTTTCTTTAGGAGGGGTTAGCGCAGTAGGTGCCTTAGTGCTTCTGCTCTGTTAAGACCCCAGCAACACCCCTGATTACTGACTTCTTATGTAAAACAACTTTTCACTTTAGTTCATTTGGCCTTTTGAATAATGGACTTCATGTAAAAGCCTTTGATAGAAGAGCAAGAGGGAATATTGTGGCCAGTGGTTGTGTAACATGAAGTTACCGTGCGGCATATCCAGCGCGCCGCCGCCTCACGCAGATTCACCGACCTGTTGCTGCAATGTCAGCGAGCAGAAGGCGCAGGATGAATAATCAACTTCCATTAAAATGGACTTCAAATGCATTGAAAAGACGGACCCAATAATTCTGGAGCCGGACGCTGCAATTTACTTGTACATCGCCGGAACATAGACTTAAAGGAGATGTCCCGAGGCAGCAAGTGGGTCTATACACTTCTGTATGGCCATAATAATGCACTTTGTAATATACATTGTGCATTAATTATGAGCCATACAGAAGTTATAAAAAGTTTTATACTTACCTGCTCCGTTGCTAGCGTCCTCGTCTCCATGGTGCCGACTAATTTTCGGCCTCCGATGGCCAAATTAGCCGCGCTTGCGCAGTCCGGGTCTTCTCCTCTTCTCTATGGGGCTCCGTGTAGCTCCGTGTAGCTCCGCCCCGTCACGTGCCGATTCCAGCCAATCAGGAGGCTGGAATCGGCAATGGACCGCAGAGAAGCCCTGCGGTCCATGAAGACAGAGGATCCCGGCGGCCATCTTCAGCAGGTGAGTATGAAGACGCCGGACCGCCGGGATTCAGGTAAGCGCTGTGCGGGTGGGTTTTTTAACCCCTGCATCGGGGTTGTCTCGCGCCGAACGGGGGGGGGGGTTAAAAAAAAAAAAACCCGTTTCGGCGCGGGACATCTCCTTTAAGTACAATGTATACAACTCATATTCCCCGTTATCATGGACTCTTGTCATTCAGACCTCCACGGGGTTCCTGACAGCCATGTACTGTATATAGATTGCGTTTTGAAAGCACAATCAGCAACTTTAGCTTAGAAATTCTTATTGTCTTTGTCTGGGAGTTACTGATGACCCCAACGCCAGGAAGGGATGTAGGAAGCTCTGGAAGGAGACACTGAATCAGTAGGAAAGGGAATACGACAAAGGACAAAATCTGAAGACTTTTGGGACACATTAGCCTTCTCACTTGGGAGGTTTTGCTTAATTTGAGCCTTCTTTGTACTTGGCTGAGAGGGTTCACTAAGAGCAGCATGGCCCATTAGGTCTCGTCTATGAGTGTATGTCAAAGGGATTTTCAGGGAGTGAAAAAAAATTATATGGGCACAAAGAGGTTAAAAATAGAAAAAAAAAAACATACTCAATTCTTTTATGGCCCACTGGTCAAGCACAAGAGACCCAATCCTTGTGGTTCCGATCCCAGAAGACGCTGCAGCAGTCAAGTGCCATTTATGGTAGAATCACCATGAAATAGGTGGACTACAATACCCAGAGAGGTTATCAAAATTTGGGTTATTTAGTTTACAAAAAGGATGGCTGAGGGGCGCTCAAATAACTATGTATAATATATTAGGGGTCAGTACAGAGATCTCTCCCATCATCTTTTATACGCAGGACTGTAACAAGGGGGCGCTCTAATAACTATGTATAATATATCAGGGGTCAGTACAGAGATCTCTCCCATCATCTGTTATACGCAGGACTGTAACAAGGGGGCGCTCTAATAACTATGTATAATATATCAGGGGTCAGTACAAAGATCTCTCCGATCATCTATTATACCCAGGACTGTAACAAGGGGGCACTCTAATAACTATCTATAATATATTAGGGGTCAGTACAAAGATCTCTCCCTTCATCTGTTATACCCAGGACTGTAACAAGGGGGCGCTCTAATAACTATGTATAATATATCAGGGGTCGGTACAGAGATCTCTCCCATCATCTATTTATACTGAGTACTATAAACAAGGGGAGCACTGTAATAACTATGTATAGATATATCAGGGGTCAGTACAGAGATCTCTACCATCATCTGTTATACCCAGGACTGTAACAAGGGGGCGCTCCAACAAGTATGTATACATATATCAGAATATAGTACAGAAATCTCTCCATCATCTATTATACCCAGGACTGTAACAAGGGGGCGCTCTAATAACTGTGTATAGATATATCAGGGTCAGTACAGAGATCTCTCCCATCATCCATTATACCCAGGACTGTAACAAGGGGGCACTCTAATAACTATGTATAGATATATCAGGGGTCAGTACAGAGATCTCTTCCACCATCTATTTATACCCAGGACTGTAACAAGGAGGTGCTCTAATAACTATGTATAATTTATCAGGGTCAGTACAGAGATCTCTCCCATCTATAATACCCAGGACTGTAACAAGGGGGCGCTCTAATAACTATGTATAGATATATCAGAGGTCAGTAGAGAGATCTCTCCCATCATCCATTATACCCAGGACTGTAACAAGGGGGCACTCTAGTAACTACGTATAGATAAATGATGGAAGAGCTCTCTGTACTGTCCCCTGATATATCATATCCAGGACTGTAACAAGGGGGCGCTCTAATAACTATGTATAATATATCAGGGGTCAGTACAGAGATCTCTCTCATCATCTATTATACCCAGGACTTTAACAAGGGGGCGCTCTCTACATCTAGAGGAGAGAAATTATTTACTGTAAGAGCAGTGAAACTATCCCGAGACATGGTGATGTCAAATTGATAAAAGGGTACAAGAGAGGCCTGGATGTCTTTCTTCAGTGTTATAATATTATACGTTATAATAACATCGAGGGTTGTTCATCCAGCGATTATTCTGATTTGCGGATTGAAGTCAGGAAGGAAATTTTTCAACTAAATGAGGAAAATTGGCTTCTACCTCACTGGGTTTTTTCTTGCCTTCCTCTGGGTCAAGATTGGGGGTAATAGGCTGAATTGGATATACATAGGTTTGTTTTCAGCCTGGTAAAACGGAAAAAAAAGGGGGTTTGGTCCGAAGTCGCCCGTATAGTAAAATGTGATTGTTCTCAGTAAGAGAAACCATATAGATATGATACCTTTAAATGGCCAACAAAAATCCATGATGTTATAGTGAGCTTTCGGATCTTCTATGGACCCTTCCTCAGGCTTATTGCGGAGGTTCGAAATCTTTTTTGTTTTAGTATACATGAATGTGGTTGTATTCGAGTTCCATGTGACACAGATATACAGCATCTATAGAAATCTATGCACCCATACTGGGCCTCTGTATAAAGTTGGAGACACATGTTGAGGTGCAGTCGTGGCCCTTAGATTTCTATGGATACCATAATTCATGATAGAAAACGCTGGGCCAGTACTTGTTATGTTCACACAGGGCTCAGTCACCTGGTCTGCACAAACATTAGCAGCACGTAGTAATATGGTGCGGTAATTACCCTTAAAGGGCCAACATAAACACATATTTATCACCAACATGTGAGAAGCACATCTACAGACAGAAGGGATTCAAACATAATTCAGGCCAGACTAGAAAGCAGCAAAGTAAATCACGAAGCTGCTAGGGACTGGGGAGCGGGGAGGCAGCTTTAGAAAGGGGTGGGGATAAGCGACCAGGGATAGGTAGGTTGGAATAAGTTGGGAGGAAGAGGAAGAGGAGGAGACAGTTGTGCCTGGAGAGAAGAGGGAAGAAGATGTCGCTGGAGACATTGTAAAGTAAATAGAAAGAAAGAGGAAAGAAGATGGATTACCTGATGCAGCAAATTCGGGATGCAGTGGGCAGCCAGGGCCTCCAGTGGCTCGAGAAGATGGTTGAAGAGGTCCGGCGCCCAGCAGCCCCAGCCGTGGAGGGGAGCGTTGCCCCACAGGAGGCGATCGGCGGTGATGTCTGGGGTATGCCTCAAAGGAGAAGAAACCCTCCAGTTAGGTTGAGCCCAAGCCCAGCAGCTAAGAGAGGAGGGTGCACGGCGAGCAGAGCGATTGGGATGAGACTGGAGTCAGCTGTTGCTACAGGTGGCGGTCAGAGTGAGCGGAGGCAGGTGCACGGTGGTACTGCAGGCCCAGCATGCAGTGGTGCGGCTGTTTCGGGTGGAGGAGCAGTGTCAGTGAGCGGTAAGTCCGGTGCGGGGGGTGGGGGGGGGGCGTGCTGCTGTCCAGCAGGCACTCATGGTGGCAGGAAGGCGTGCCCCACATGGCCTCGAGGTCAGGAGGCAGCAGGATACCAGGAAACAAAGTAGTTCCAGCTATTGGCTGGCACATGGCATGGAGGGCAGTGGGGGCTACGGGAGATACCAAGCCCCGAATAGGACAATAGAAGGGGTAGCGGGCATGGGAGTAGTAGTGAGGGGGGGGGGGGGTAGGCAAGCATAAGGCGGGGAGGGCGAGGGGTCTGCTGCAGCATGGGGCGCACAGTGGAGATTGGGATATCGCGGCTAGCCGGGCAGGTTCACAGTCAGAGGGGGGAGGAGTGCAGGGGCTGTTCAGAGCGGGGGTGGAAGAAGGTTTGACAGCAGGAGGGTCATATCAGAAGCTGCTCAAGGAGGTGCACATAGGGGGTTTTACGGGGGGCGAGGGGTGTCCAGGAGTGTTTGAAAGCAGGGGGAGGGGAGGAGCCGGTCAGTGTCCACAGTGGATAACAGACGACACCGGAGGGACTATCTGAGCAAGAATAACGTGCACTCAGAAGCGGCAGACAGAGGCGAATGGCGTCACAGCTGGGGCGCAGGTGCACAGGATTCTTGGTCGCCATTATAATTTTTGCCGGCTTCTTCAACAGATGACAGGGAGGAAGTGCGCAGAGGCAGGCAGTGTGTAGGATCTTCGGCCTTTGAGTTTTCAAGAGACTGGAGTCCGAGGTGTTATGGTGCTGCCCATACCCGGGTTACGGACCGGCATGCGGTTCGACACCAAGAAGTCCGCCAACGTTCTATGTTTATCCAGGGGGCGCGGGCCCGCCTGATGTCAACGTTATTTCTCACGCACCTGGAGGCTCGCCTAAGGAGGCGAGTGTGAGGGGCAAAGAGTTGGTTGGCGACGGTCTCAAATTTGCAGATTCTTTGTTCTACGGTGTTGCCCCTTTGGGTGTGGGCTTGGCAGAGGAAGTTGTGGCTAAGATTAAGAGTGGGCTTTACGTGGACATTTGGTTGCTGATGTTGGCAGAGCATGTCGTGGTTGACAAGGAGCGTTTTTCGGAACGCGGAGTAGATAAGAAGCTGAAGGTAGCTAATAGTTTCAGCAATTGGCTGCAGGTCTTTCTGACATTGGCACACATAATGTGCCAGCAGCAACCGCAAAAAGGTCCAGAGTTACTCATGTATATCAATACGATTCATAGCACCTACAAGTTGCACGTTTGTTCAGTTTGGTGGCGTTATGATGAGGATTTCAGGCATCGAATATCGGGGATCAGTTCCATGAATTGGGCAACTAAGACGACCGACGTTTGGATCCAGCTGATTCTAGCCCCAAAACCTCAAAAAACATTTTTCCTGGGAGATGCCGCAAGGCTCCGAAGCCCAGTGGATTTTGTTGGTCTTTCAACGAGGGACATTATCGTTTCTACGCCTCATGCAAATTCAGGCACGAATGTTCAGCATGTAGTGGAGTGCACGTGGCAGTCAGATGTTTCCGTAGGCAACGAGCAGTACCGACACCTTGGGCTTCCGGCACAGCAGCGAACCCCATTGAGCGTCAGGTACCTGGAGCCGTGGTTTAACAGGTACCACAAGACACGGGAGTCAAGCCTGCTTAGGCTTAGTTTTACGGAAGGTTTCGTCATCCTGCATGTCTCTGCTGCTCAGCCCGAATCTGAAGTCTGCCCGAGAAAACATTGAAATGGTGATGGAAAAGTTGCTCAAAGAGATCGAGCTGGGTCATACAGCAGACCCTTTCTGGGACCCGCCTTACAAGAATTTGCGGGTTTCGCCTTGGTCCCGAAGAAGGAACCGGGCAAATTCGGGTTTATACATCAGCTATGCTTCCCTGCGGGTGACTCCGTAAACTATGGAATTTCGAAGGAGCAGGCGGCAGTTTCATACTTTTCTTTCAATTGTGCAGTTTTTCTGGTTCGGCAGACGTGCGTAGGCGCCCGTTTGGCGAAAGCAGACAGTGAATAGGCTTTCTGCCTTTTATTGGTGCACCCCGATTGTTTCCACTTATTGTGTTGCTGCTTGGAAGGTCAATATTTTGTGGATACGTGTTTTCCCATAGGGTGCTCGATCTTATGCTACTATTTCAAGCTTTTCAGCTCCTTTCTGGAGTGGATGCTCAAATATGAGGCGGTTATCACATCGGTAATATCTAGACAATTTTTTGTTCATTCGTCTGAAGGAGTCTCCGGTTTACGAATTTTTGCTAGCATCCTTATGGGCATTGATGTATAAAGCGGGAGTGCTACTGTCAGATGAAAAGATGGTTGGCCCATTATCGCGTTTGGTTTTCGTAGGTATAGACATCAATTTGGAGGACATGGTTTTCTGTTTACCTGCTGATAAAATCGCCCGGTTGCGCCAAACGGTCGATACGGTTTCCAGTTTGTCAGGTCTTGCGGCTCTGGGGGTCTCAGTGCCCACACTACCAGTCATATTACCGGGGTTCCGGCGCAGAGGAGCCCCGGTCTTGGTGACCTCCTCTGGTGTCTAGTTAGCCGGGTTGCTCGGTACGGGGCAGCAAAAGTAGTATGTGCAGACCTGTGCCTGTGGAGGGTTTTTCTCAAAACTTTCAACGGTCAGGTCATCTGCCAGTCGGAGGAGGTAGGAAAGAGTGAGCTTTGCCTGTTTTTAGATGCGTCGGGATCGGTCGGCTTCGGGGTTATTTTCGGGGATTACTGGTGCAGTGCTCCCTGGCTAAGGGCCTGGTTCAAGATGCAGTGGGTAAAAAATATTGCGCTGCTTTCCCATCATGGTGGCAATGGAGGTTTGGGCGCAGAGTTGGCGAACAGGAGACGGTGGTGCGCATAGTGAACAAACAATCGGCCTCCTCGCTGTTGGTACTAACGGCATTATGCCACTTGGTTCTGCGATGCTTACAGTTCAATGTAAAGTTTAGGGCTAGGCATGTTCCAGGATACCAGAACAGGATGGCTGACACTCTTTCTTGCTTTAGATGGAGAATTTCAGGGAGCTGCACCCGACGACAGACGTTGAAGGCGTATGTTGCCCTGCTTTCTTATGGGAGATGATAGAAGAGAGCTTCTAACTTTGGTGCGGGCATCAGTAGCAGTGTCAACATGGAAAAGTTATAACAGCATTTGGGCAGCATGGCTTACGGCCGCTGGGGGAGTTTTTCCGGAAGTGGAGCGGGCTTGGTCGGTTACGTCAAACATATTGACAGGTTTACACGATAAAGGGTCATCGGTGGGGGTAGCAAAGAAGCATCTTTCGGGCATTTTTGCTGCGGCTTGCGGGACGTTACCAACGACTTAGTTTTTGGGCAAATTCTCATGGGTTGGAAGAAAAAGTGAAAAGTTTTCGACGGCAGGCGTCCTATCACTTTTGAGTTACTATGTGCGATGCTAAAGATTTTGGAAGAGGTCTGTGTGGATGAGGCGGGGGCATTGCTTTTTTTTAGTGTTTTTTTGTTTGTTTGCAGCTCTCAGGTCTTGCGAGTTGGTTTCAGCTAGCAAGGTAAAACCTAGCGGGCTCCATTTTTCGAATGTGTTAGTGGACAACGATGGTTTAAAAGTTTGCGTCTGGAGGTCAAAAACTGACCTGTATGTCGTTGGGGGGAATGGCTGCGGATAAGGGCCATGGGGTTGGAGTGGTGCCTTGTAGTTTTAATTAGCAGTTACCTAACGCAGCACAGCGGGGAGGGCCGTTTGTTGGCGCATGCATCGGGTTTACCGGTCAATAAATTCTAGTTCTGCGGTGGTAATGCGGTCATGCTTGAAAAAGCTAGGTTAAACACCGAAGGAGTTTACCACGCATTCTTTCAGAATAGGTGCGACAACAATGGCGTTTGCGTGCGGGCTTAATGTGGAAGAAGTAAAATGCGTTGGTAGGTGGAAATCAGACGCGTATCTTATGTCCTCCCGGAATTAAGAATTTTATAGTTTTTGGTTAAGGTTTAGTAAGTTTGCTATTTTTGTTGGTTTTCCTCCCCCCCCTTTTTTGGTTTTCATTTACAGCAGATTCAGAATGGGCTGTTTGGCTGGTCAGCCATACCTATATTTATTAGGCCGAAAAAAGAGCTGGGGTCAGGCCAATTGGAGCAGACCTTGGACTGAAGAATGTGCAGGTCCGGTGGCAAGGGGTCAGAGGACTGCAATGGACCAGGCTGCTCCATGAGGTTCCAAGAATCAGCAGCTGGACCCCGGACAAGGTGATACTGCTCATCCATGCAGGGGGTAATGACCTTGGTAAGGTGAAGGTCGGGGAGCTGACTGCGTTATGAAGGAGGACATCCTGCGATTTCAAAAGTTTTTTAAGAATGTGATTATAGTTTGGTCCGACATAGTAGCTGGAAGAGTTTGCAGGGGGGTGAGGGACATAGAGGCGATCGACAGGGTCAAGAAGAGTGTGAATTTTAACATTTCAAAGTTCGTCCAATCGATAGGCAGAGTGGCAGTGTGTAATTGGGAGCTAGAGAGGAGGGAGCGGGGGATGCTTAGGGGAGATGGCGTGCACCTAAATGACATAGGTTTGGACACATTTTTGTCCAGATCGCAGGACGGGGTAGAGGCGGCCTTATTGCTGGCAGGTGGGGGTTGGAGTGCTGCATAGGGGATACACCGCATGCTTCTTGGCGAATTTTTTGGGACTTTCCATGCCAGCCATGGAGTGGAAGGTGGCTTTTCAAGCCCATTTTGGGGCTTTCTTATGCCTCGTTTTTTTGTTCTACAGCTTCAAGTTTTAAGAAGTCAATTTTGTTTTTGAGAAGCATGGAAAGGATTTCGGATGGTTAAAAAAAAATTAATATATTGGTCTTATTGTTATACCATGTTTTAATAAAGCTGTGGCCTACCCACGTTTTAAAAGCCAGAAAAATGGTGTGTGGTCAAATTTATGGGGTAGGGAGCTTTGTTGAGGGTGTAGTAGAGTCCCCCCAGTCCAAGGTGTCAGACATGATCCACTTGATGGTAAAAGAAGTAGGAAGGAATGTGTCAGGCAACACTCATGGTGGAGTAGGAACTGACAGGACATGACTAGGCACCAGCATCTGGCAATCTATATGAATGGAGTTCTAAACTGCATGCATGCACACAGCAACAACTGGACGGACGAAACTAAATCCAAACAGTCCGAGATCTAGGTCAGACAGACAGCAGAATAACTGGCACCCATGACAGGGTGTGGCCAGATTTGATACACTTACATTATTGCTCATTGGTTGATCAGGAAAACACCTTCCTGTCCACCAATCAGTCCAGGGATCTCAAGAAATGTCAAAGCAGAGAGAAGAGGAACGTTTGGTACTGTGTTCTCAAGTAGAGCAAAATGTGATTGTCCTCAGTAAGAGCTCCTTCACACGGGCGTACTTACACATGCAATACACAGAGAATACAATATTCACATTTCTGTATTAAAGGACAAGACTGCAATATCTGAATTGGGTGTACCGGGATCCCACAGTAGAGGTATGGTCAAGGGGGCCAGGGAAGACATTTCTACTTGCACAGGAAAAGAAATCATGATGTGTCGGCAGTGCGTTCTCTGGTGAGTGGCTGCAAGAGCTGGAGTGTGGAGGAGTAATCTGGCCAGCAACTCTATCCTGCATTGCTGCACTTGTAGTACCCAAGTTGTGTTGCAGAGGCAAAACCCATCATTTACCGGATCGGTGACACAGAGACGGAGATGGATGTGAATCAGAGCAGTAACCCAAAATAAACGCTGGCCATATCCTGGTGTGATAAAAAGCAGCGTGACTTTAAGGCTAATGTTCACAAATAGCACATTTTCCGCAGCAGAAAACACACTGCAGATCTGCACCAAAATAAGCCCCCCTTATCTGCCTGCAATAAGCGGATTTGGATGCAGATTTAGGCACAGATTTCATCCCCTCATTTGAAATGGTGGAAAGTGAGCTGAAAATCTGCGCCATAAATCGACACGCTGCAAATTAAAAATGCTCACAGCATGTCGATCTCTGCATGGAAATTTTATCAAGCATCTGGATGAGATTCTCTTTACAAATCACTTTTCATCGGCAAATCCGGACCAAACATCCACAATAATTCCGTCACCTGTGCACAGGCCCTAACAGAACAAGGGCACCTGGTGTAAGAAGTGACTGATACTGAGATCAAAGGGGTCTTCCAAGTTATTTATTTTAAGTAGCTTTGCTTCCCTCTTCCCATGTTCAAAACTATTTGAACTAAATATAATCAGTGCGGTGGCAGGCTCTGGTGCCCTGGCATCTGTCAGGTGACGTCCTATAAACCTACCACATGAGTTCTAATGTAAAAATCCACGACAGGTTTGCGGGACATCATCAGTGACATCCCTTTTGTAGTCAACACACAGGCTGCTGCAGGGCTTGCAAACAGAAGACCGGAGCACAGTGGTTGCCGGCAGAAGGGAAGTATTGCGGATATTTGATGTATACTGCATCCCCCCACTGTCACCAATAACTGGGATAACCCGTTTACTGTTGATTAGCCAAACCAGACTTCAATCGAGACGATAGCAGAGACTGTATCCCATATGTACAGAGGGACAGTTTTACAAGCACTCCTTCAGTGCTATAGTCGCCGACAACTCTGGCGCTGCTCAGGGGCGGCAATAGGATTGTTCAAGAAGTCCTCCCTGTCCAATCTATGTTTCCTCTGGCAGCAGACCTCCTGCGAGGGTCTTCAAGCCCCCAACATCAAATGTCTAGTGCTGTAATTCTTATCACAGTTTATATATAAACAACTAATTAAGCAGCCGCAGCAGATCTGACGTGCGTCCGTATTGATATCAGTTGTGCCCTCTTCTTGGCCAGAAGTATTCCTGGCGAGTCATAAAATACCACAAACCCCCATAAGCCCTCTTGGCACGCCAGTCGTGGGAGACCTTCTATAGATTGCAAAATCATTCTCTTCTGTTTGCCGGATTTCATTGCGGTTCAGCAACTTGCAAAGTGCGGAACGTGATTACAAGACCCTTCTCGCTTCCGCCACAACAGAACGGCTCACAACTGTCCCTTCCTGACGAACCGTGATGGTAAAAACCTCCAAATGTGCTAAACAGATCATTGCAGCATCTGGTGATAATTGCTCATTAATTGATACTTAATAGCGTCCCTTTCATTGTTGTGTTTGCTGCTGCTAACGGGGGTTAATGATATTGATATTTTATAACAGTCAGTATGTTATTATTGGCAGTCATAGATTTAAAGAGACAGTGCTCTAAAAATGTGAATTAGTATCTTCAGCAGCATCTGTGTTAGTCTCTTTGTTTCTGTCTCTCTCCTCCTCATTCTCCTTCCCATCTCCATAGATTTCTATGGAGAACTTCAGAGCATCCACCCACTTCCTGTATTCCGTCTTGCAGTTGCTGTTACTAGGGACAGATATCACTCGACAACAGACAGTAGACAGCAAATTAGAAGGGAGGGAGACCCCTAGTGGCAGCACCTTAGAGGGATTTTATTTGATCATAAAACATGTCATTTTAGGTAAATCAAGTATTTGCACTTTGGCTAGTTATCATGAAAGCACAAGTTTGTACAAAGTGGGGTGTCTGTATAAGGACTCCAGTTACTCTTGTTACAAAACCAATACATTTTCATGCCTCCAGTAAAAAACAGAAACATGAAATATTCCTTACATTAACATGGGAGCCTGTGGTTTACAAATGGTCAACGGATGCCATCCGTTAGAGACATCAATCGGAAATATGAAAGCAAAATGTAAAGGTGACCGTAGACTGTAGATGTCGGCAACGAGATCCCAGCAATTTTGGTGAAATTAAAGAACATAATAGTGGTTGTTCCAAGGTAGAAAGTCACCCCCTATTCCAGGGATATCCAAAGGATAAGGGATAACTTTATGATTGGAGGGGAGCTGACCACTGAGACACACGCGACCCAGGAGTTCCAAAGCGTCCTGCATGAATGAGCAGAGGTCATGCAAGAACCTCCAGGCATTTCAATGGGAGCATCGGGAATTGCCAAGTACAAGCACTCAGCAGTCTTTGGCACTCACATTGAAATGAATGTAGCAGGCGCATGTGTGACCTCTGGTCCATTCATACAGGGCCTTTTGAGACCCTTGCTCATGGGATTGGTGGGGGTAGCAATGGTCATACCCCATCTGATCCTAAAGATATGTATCACTTGTGGATATGGGATAACATTATATCTTTGACGACCCCTTTATGTGCTAACTAAAAGATCTTTAGGTCTAGAAAATATTGAATATACAATGCATTTGGAAGGTCTTCACACCCTCTCACTTCTATCTGCCTTAAGTCTTTGCCTGCATCATTTGACGTTTCTGCGCTATCTGAACCAAGGCTTGAGCTACCTGGCAAATGTAGCAATTTTTGTTTCTTTTCGTGTAGCCTGTAAGTTATATTTTCGTTTTAGGCCAGTTTCCTAAGGGAATGAGATCCAGCATGTGGGCATTGTAGTCTCTTGGTTTCAGGGAGATCCTCAGGCCTGGGAGTTTTCCCTTTCTCCCGTATCCCCTGCTCTGTCTTCGGTGGACATGGTGACTGAAAAAGTACATTTCTGGCCTTCTTTCTTTTTTTTTTCAGACGACGTTCACCTCTCTGTATTCCGAGTGACAGCTCTGTCCTTTACCTCACTTCTTTTGTCCATTCTGTGTCTAGCCACCAGTATAAGCCAGTTTCCACATCCGTTCTGACTGCTCTCAGACCAGGTTCCTGTTGGCAATCCAAGACAAATGTAAAGGTGGCCTTGTGTCCCCCATCATTTTGCACTCAGTCTCCCGTAATGATAAAGTGACAACAGAATGTGAGAAGTCTGACATTTATGGAGGAGACAAGGATGTTGTTCTGGGACACTACACCACCACCAGGCTTCACTGTAGGGATGGTATTGTGCCGGGGATGAGCGGTGCCAGGTTTCCATCCACCCTAACCAGTCTCTCCTTCCCCACCATGATGCTCCACCACCAGGCTTCACTGTAGGGATGGTATTGGGCAGGTGATAAGCGGCGCCTGGTTTCCATCTAACCTGACGAGTCTCCCCTCCCCTGGCATGATGCTCCACTGCCAGGCTTAACTGGAGGGATGGTATTGGGCAGGTGATGAGCCTGGTTTCCTCCAGATATAGTGCTTAGAGGCCAACAAGTTCCATCTTGGTGTCATCAGAGCAGAGAATCTTGTTATCTCAAAGTTTAAGGGTCTTTTACGTGCTTTTTGGTGAACTCCAGGTTTCATGTGTCTTACTAGGGAGGCTTCTTACTGCCCCCTCCATCATAAAACCCAGATTGATGTTGGCTGCAGGGATGGTTGACCTTCTGGAAGTTTCTCCCATGTGCACACAGGATCTTTGGAGCTCAGCCAGAGTGACCGTTAAAAGGCACAGAAGTAACTATCCTGTTCATAGGCACCAAGATTTGAGGGTTGTAACGCCCCATAAAACTTACTGTATGTATGGCCGGGGGCCTAGCCCTTGTCACAAGACGCCAGCACTCTATCTGGACCCTTGGAGTGATATGCCACAGAAATAACAGAGTCAAGTCCAGTAATGGTTTAGCATTCTGAGAGTGCACAGATTTACTAACTTTGAGATTTGCATCAACAAGTTGAATTCACAGTTCCTTGCAAACGTATTTGTAACAGGAACACAGAGATACAGCACTAAGCAGGCAATTGAGCACAATAAGATACAGTGCTATTGAATTGAAGATACTCTGACTTCAATACTCTCTCACTTTCTTTCCTGAAGATTGATTTATTAGACAATTTCCCCACTAGTAGATTTGAATAAAGTATTGATTTAGATTTTAGTGAAGGATTTATGAAGCAGAGGGACAAGTGGCTGTCATACTAATCCTGGCTTTGACTTCACCTGTTAATTATGACTCACTGTTTGTAGAAGATGGACCTCAGAAAGGTTCTCCTTTTCCTCCACTGTGTGATGCCAAGGGAATGGGCTTTCACCTCACTCCACCTTGGGTGACAATGTGCTGTAACGGACTCCTCCTCTCCAACAGCGGAACTGCAACCTCTCCTCTCTCACACCTGGCTGTGCTTACTAACTGTTCTCTGTCACGCCCTTTTATCACCTCTCCCAGTTGTTGTGGCTTCCTCGCCCTTAGGCCTCATGTCCACGGGGGAAAATCAGATCCGCTGCAGATTCTCCATGGAGAATCTGCAGCGGGTCCCTCCTGCCCTGCGGACATGAGCGCTGAAAATAGCAATAAATGAGAATAAACTCACCTCCCATCCGCTCCGTTTCTTCTCTTCGCTGCGGCGTCATCTTCTCTGCGTCGCGGCCGGATGTTCTTTCTTCGGCTGGCGGATGAATTCGTCACGCCGGCGGCACGTCGCCGGCACATCGTCGACGTGCCGCGCGCATGCGCCGGGCACATCCGCCGAGCCGAAGCAAGGGAGATGCGGCCGTGAGGAAGAGAAGACTTTCTCGGCCCGCTGCGGGTGAGTAAATGCTTTTAAATTCCTATTTTAGGTCTCCCGCGGATCCGGACGGCTTCCATAGGCTTCAATAGAAGCCCGCGGGAGCCGTCCCCGCGGGAGACCCGCATGAAAATGGAGCATGGTCCAGATTTTTTCATGCTCCATTTTTTTTAAAATCACTTTTATTGACCATCCGCGGGTATTTATCTACCCGCGGGTGGTCAATGCATCCCTATGGGGTGCGGATCCGCGCGCGGGAGAAGAGTTAAAATCCGCTGCGGATTTTAATTCTTATTTTCCCCGTGGACATGAGGCCTTAGGCTCTCCACCAGTGAAATTAAACAAGACTGTCAGCCAATGAGAGACCAGCTGACATCTAGGCTTAGAGCAAAAGGGGAGACACAGGGTCTCTCCCACAGACGGCACCTTCTGTATCCATGGACGGCATACAGACAAGTGAGACAGGACAAGTGTACTGTGAGTGTTCTGTAGGACCAACTGGGCCACTACACCTTAGTTTGGTCAGTCGGCAGCTCTAAGAAGAGTCCTGGTTGTTCTTCCATGTAATTATTATGGAGGCTGCTAGGCTCTTGGGGACTGCTTTTGAAATGGTTTTATAGCTTCTCCAGATCTGCGCCTCCACACAATCCTGTCTCTGAGCTCTACAGGTAGTTCTGTCCTCCTCATGGACTGGTTTCGGCTCTGATATGCATTGTGAGCGGGGAGACCTTATATAGACGGGGGGGGGGGGGGGGTCTTATGTCCGACCAGCTGAATTTCCCACAGGTGACCCCAATCAAGGTGTAGAAACATTTCAGATAATCAAGAGAAGTGGGAGCCGCAAAGCTACAAGTGTCACCAAAGGGTGTGAATACTTATGTCAGTGCAAAATGGTAGTTTTTCGTTGTACAAAGATTTCTCCCATTCTGTTGTCACTTTGTCATTGAGTGCAGAATGAGTGGCAAACACAAGGCCACAACCTAACAGCATGTATAAAGTGAATGGGCATGAGGACTTTCTAAATGCATTATGTATTGCAGACATCAAAGGGAGTCTGTCACATTGAGCATGATCTCCTATTTAGGGGCATCAGGTTATAGAGCAGGTGGAGCGGAGCAGACTGATATATAGATGTGCAGGAAGAGATTCAATATAACTTGTATTTTATTCCGTTATGTTCCTGCTCTTTCTATGGTGCGGAGTCCAGTGGGCGGAGCTATCAGTGATTGACAGCTATGTGAACAGTTATACATAGATAGCTGTGAAGCAATGACTCCACCCACTGGACTCCTTAGCATGGAAAACAGCTTTAATTTTAGAAAAACGAATGAATATATAGAAGCAGAAACATTATATCACCGTTTTTGTATTGCTGTTTCCCTTTAAATTCTGTTAGTTTTTGTTAAAGCAGCTCATAGATGTATCTAGAACAATAAATACCATTTAGGAATATTTAAGGGTCTAAACGTCCAGCCTGTACTGCCTTGTCTCCTCGACGAGAGACATTCTGCAATATCACATTCAATAACTCTTTTCCCCTTGACATCTTTACCGCGTTCTATTCCTCTTTGTACAAAAGGATTCGCTTTTGGAAGTGTTTTCCATGTGTGCGGCCTTTAGCTCTTCACAAATAAAGCCCTTGGCGGAAATATTGCAGGCAAAGAGTCCAAGTCACAGAACAATAAAGTCCGCTATTAGCCTCTGAAGGGATATTGGCGGTGTGTACATTAGGATTTACTTCTGCACCGACCGCCGCGTCAAACCTCTAAAAGGAGAAGTTAAAAATAAACTTTAGTTCCTTCACTTGTTGTCAAAAACCTTTGTGTTATATTCCTGATGTTCTCGTGTCATGATGGCTCTTCTCATTATACACAGACAAGTTGTTCGAAGGAAAGGACGCCTGAATAGCTCCGACTGAAGCTTCAGATTTGTCACGTTCTCTGAGATGTTATCATTTCAGCTCGATGTTTCACCACATTTTTATTTGTATCGAAGTCCAAATGTAACTATTAGAACAATCAAATTACGTGTTGAAGACTATGAACAGATAGGGAAATGACAGATTGTATATACTTATCCCACCTTAGAGTAATCTATGAAGAAGTAAGAGCGCTCAGAGCTGCCACCTACTGGTAGGTACAATAGAAGATCCGTTTACAGATAGAAATGTGTGGCCTCTTTGTGTGTTGTTCCAAATATTATGAATATGGTCCATAATAGTATCTTTTTACCACATTTCCTCGAATTGTTCTTAAAGGGGTCGTACCAAAATTGACTTCTATGCCTCTGTCTCTCTATCCACAGAACTGGTGATAGAAGATCACCTTTAAGACTACACTAAAAATAGGGATCCGGTGTCATCCTCTTGTTGCAGTGAGGAGGCGATTGAATGGATTGGTGGTCGTCCATGAACACTGCTGCTCTACTCATCGTCAATGGGACTGCCAGAGATGGTCAAGCTCCTGTAAGTGGCTGCTTCCACCAGCCCCACTGAAATGAACGGAGTGGAGCCACACATGTGCAATCTTCACTTCCCCTTGATATCTGCTGTTAGATTTCAACTGCTTGAACCATTTGTTCTTAGTCAGTAAAGAGGTTTTGTCACTTTTTACTATTTATGACCAATCCTTTGGACAAGTCACCAATAGAAGATCGGCAGGGATCCACTGCTTGAGATCTCTATGGATCAGCTGATCCTCCAGTGAGGCTGGAGGTGTAATAGACAGCTTTCCTCCCATGGATTCTACCAATGTGGATGTCCAATCCTGCTGCACTGACAGCAGGCCAGAGGATTAACTGATTGGCAGGGATTTTGAGCAGCAGATCCCCATCGATCTGCTACTGATGACCTAGCCTGAGGATAGCCTTTCCTTCCTCTTCCCCTTATTTCATTTATCAATTACTTAATGGTAAGAAGTTCATCCAGATGTTGCAGGATATCATATTCTTATCTATGCTGCATGAGAACAGCGAGTTCCCGCGTTGCTTTCAACACAATGGCGCACCTTCGCACTGCCACCACTCCGCTGTGGCAGTACACAGATGGCTGGATGTGCAATTTGCTGAGCACTGGATTGGGTGTAGAGGTCCGGTAGAATGGCCGCCAAGGCTGTCGGACTTTACGCCTTTGGACTTTTATCCAAAGGGGCCATTTAAAGTCCCTGTGTCACAGATGCCGATCCAGGTACAGGCATGGGACTTGGGATGACAGTTCAATGTTTGTACAGAAGAACTGGTATCAATCAAGTTGTGGTGGGTGGGTACTCACTGAGCGGAAGGAGGGGGCTGATGACATCATCCACATAATTATAATATAGTGTGGGAGAACTAAAAACAGCGATGTGGGAGAGGACAGAGCGAAAATGGCCACATGGTACATAGTGATGTAGGACCAAAGCAGGTTAAGGTTCTATGCTGTAAGTAGTGTTGACAGAGGCCCTTTAAGGGTCCTTTTACATTAGATGTGTAGCAGATAAGGAACACCAATCAACAAGATCGATGATCGTTTACCTGGACTTCGCACAGGCCAATTCAGACTCTATTATGTGATGAACTATTGTTCTTACAATCTTTCATCCCACATAGAGAATTTAATTGTTTACAGCACATCCCCCATTCACAAAGGGAGGTGTGCCGCCAATACGCTATACAAATAAAGATTGTTATTATTAAAGGGGTAGTCAGGGCTCTGGAAAGGTTGTCAGTAGTTGATGAACGGGGGTCTGCCTCTCGGGAACCCAGTCCATCAGCTGATCATCCAGCCCTCTCTGCTGACCATTGTAATCAGTAGACAAGGGAAGAAATGGGAGAACCGGGCTGCTATTCAACTTCATGTTCCTGTTACTGAATCCTGTCCTGGGCAGGAAATGGAATAGCAGCAGGGTGTTCCCATTGATTCCAATGAAAATAAAGCCATCTGATAACGACCTCAGGCCCACTGCACTGGTCAGCAGGCTGGAAGATCAGCTGATGGATGGGGGTCCCAAGTGGTGGACTTCCATTTATAAACTACTGATGGCCTATCCAGGGGATAAGTCATGATTTGCCAAGATGCCAGACTACCCCTTTAATAAGTGAGGCCCACAGACATAAAAACCAGGATGTAATTTACTGCAGGCTCCATGATGTTTCCAGCCCGCTGTATATTCTTCTGCGCTATCTTCCATGTGACACGTTGGCTGTTACTGAAGCTCAGTTTCCTGAGTCATATCCTCTTTTTCTAGTAGTTTGTTCCTTAAACACATTCTTTCTGTTATTGTTTATAATGAGAAAGAAAGAAAAAAGTTCAGTTGTTCCATTTGATGGTAAATAACATTGAAGAACTGCCTGATTGCTCAGCAGACGTCACTCCGTGACCCAACATGTTGGACGGCACAGAAGGCTGAGGACTTTATGTATTTTCCCACAGTGAAATATGAGTCAGGAGAAGCCACAAATGTTTAGACATCTCAGACTCCAACCATAGGAGCCAACATTACTGGGAAGTTATTGAACATGAACCATTCAGCTTATTGTGAATCAGCTGCTCACGAATCGTGAGATCTGACTGGCACCACTATGAAGCCAAAGACCAACGCAGAAGACTGTGGCAGGAAATTCACTGAAAGGGGTTTCCAGCTGTAAACAATAGGCCATCAATAGTAGATCGGTACAGTCCACTGCCGAAGACCTCTGTCTATGAGCTGTATGGCAGATCCATGCGCTAACGCCCGAGACTTCTGTCTATCAGCTGTGCGCCAGACCTATGCGCTAATACCCGAGACTTCTGTCTATCAGCTGTGCGCCAGACCCATGCGCTAATGCCCGAGACTTCTGTCTATCAGCTGTGCGCCAGACCCATGCGCTAATGCCCGAGACCTCTGTCTATCACCTGTACGCCAGACGTATGCGCTAATGCCCGAGACCTCTGTCTATCACCTGTACGCCAGATCTATGCGCTAATGCCCAAGACCTCTGTCCATCAGCTGTATGCCAGACCCATGTCCTAATGCCTGAGACCTCTGTTTATCAGCTGTATGCCAGACCTATGTGCTAATGCCCAAGACCTCTGTCTATCGACTGTATACCAGACCCATACGCTAATGGCCGAAACCTCAGTCTATCGACTGTATACCAGACCCATACGCTAATGGCCAAAACCTCAGTCTATCGACTGTATGCCAGACCCATGTGCTAATGCCCAAGACCTCTTCCTATCAGCTGTGTGGCAGAACCATGCGCTACTGTCCGAGACCTCTGTCTATCTGTGCGCCACACACATGCACCAATGCCCGAGATGGGTGTGGTTCTTTCTCTGTGCTTCCTATCAACAGGTAAGGAGGGCTTTATATTCCTTCCCCTCTCTCAGTCCATTGCTATTTATTCAGTTCAGTTGGTGGTGGTTGGAGCCACTATTCTGGGCTAAAGCTGCCTACTTACAGATAGGTGCTGGTTCACTTTCCTCTTGCTGTGTTGGTGTTTGTACAGTTGCGTTGCTGTTGTTTAGTATATTCCTCCTGGTGTTTTCAGGTCCTAGTCGAGGACATCGGGGCCGTCCTTTCCAGGACGCTAACTCCGCGTTTAGGCAGGGGTTCCCCGTCTTCCTGAGCAGTAAGGACAAGTTACTTCTATCTCCTATGGTGTGGTGTGGTGTAGTCTTTCCCAGCATACTACTGTGAGTGCTTTTGCGGTTCTGTGAGGGCGCCGCCCTGTGTCCGTACTGTAGTGTGGTGCCCTAGTGCCCCACGGATGTGACAATTACTAAGTTAGAAGACTGAACGGTAAATTATTTACTTCACCAGGGGAGGGGGCATAGGCCTATAAGGACCTTCATCAGCTCCTTGTAGCCAGAAAGGCAGTATCCAAATAATGTGGTGCGAAGTAGCAGGAACCGACCATTCAAGTGATGAATCTTGGAGTGTTTCTTGAAGTGAACACCTATAAAAACACAATAAAATAAGCTAAAATAAAAATAATAAATAAAACTGGATAAAACATAAGAAAAGGAATAAATTGAAATCCATGTTCTGCGGCCCCCAGGGGCCCGTGCACCATACCATCGTGTAGCACATCCATGCCCTCCTACTCAGGTACGCTAGTGTCATTTCACTGTAGGACACCCGCTATGAGATAAATCGCTGGATGAGCTTTTTCATTACAAACAGTATATATTTGGCATTTCCAAAATCGTAGCGACCTACAGAATAAAGATCCCACCATTAATACTGCACTGTGAACACCGTAGAAACAACCCCTCCTTACCAAAAATTGTGTTTTTTTTTACCGTTTCACCCCAATGAAGAATTTTTTTTTTACTTTTCCAATACATTTTGATGGTATGAGTGAAAAATACAACTTGTCCAGCGAAACGTAAAGCCTTGTACCGCTCTGTTGACAGTAACATAAAAAAGTTGGGATTTTTCTTTTAAAGTGGGGATGAAAAAATGAAAATGCGCTGCGCCAGGAAGGGGTTAATATGTCGTTCTGAATTAAAACTTGGCGGAGGCTAAAAGCCGATGGGAAGCGCCTCTACGCCGGTATGTTGTATACTGCAGCAAATACCTCCTCAGCTGAAGCTCCTGAAGGCGTCTTGTTCGAGGGCTTTCCAGCCACTTTATAATAAGAAACATCGGCGACTTCTTCCCCTCGCTCTACAAATAGCATTTTCGGGTCCATTTACTTTAGATGACACTCCGCACAATGTCATTTATTTTAATAATAAAAACAATTATGTTTTCTTCCGGTGGCGGGAATGGAGTCCTTCTGCAGCGCAGACCTCAGTCATCGTGATATAAAGTTACTTCTCTCTCATCCAGTCTCTGAGCAAGTAATGGAAATGAAACGCCGAACGTCCGCAGAATATCAGTCATTTTCTATTTGATTTTTTTTTTTATGGTCGAAATCCTTTTACGTTTATTAAGATTCACAAGAGTCCAAGTGAATCAAAAGAATATCCAAAAATAATACGAATAGCTTCAGTGCTCAGACTGAAAATGCAGCAAAGTTCCTCAAACCGGATAATATCTTATGGAACAAAATAACACTCGCCCTGCCAAGACAAGCTCCAGTGCAAGTCACCAAAGAAGCTCGTTAGCTGGAAGATGTAAGAATTTGGGGGAAAATAATAAAGGAGAGCAACGGGCGGTAGAGCGAAAATTACTTCTAGGTGTAAAGCTTACAGTCAATATCAGACTGGACCTGCTGGCGGTCTACCGGGTGCGCTCTACAACCTCCGGCACTCGCTTACACTAACACCTCAATTAAAATCTGTGCTGGAAGGCTTAATGTAGTGCGTATTTGTGTTACTTGTACCACCTACTAGGTGAAAATAACCGTTTTATAAGCTGGAAATCACCTGCGTCTCCGTAATTAGTGGAAAATTTCTACAGTTTTGACAGTCAATGAGGTAACACGTTACAGCAGAGGCAATAAACAGCTCTGATGAACCCGTCTATTCCATGTATTGAATGGTTGGCTAGCATATAAAACTGCATCCAACATGACTAGGTAAGCAAGGCTTAAACAGGAACCGCACTACCAAATGTACATTCTGGATTCCCCATGTCTTCCACCACCCCCTTGGTTACATTGGAAACAATGGGCGATAGCGCAGATTTTTCTTAGCGCTGCAAGAGTTGAGTGAAGATATTGCAAATGAGAATGAAACCATTGAAAATCATTGGTTTGATTATCATGCGTTTTCACTCACTTTTGCATTGCAAGAAAGCCTATCGCTAGTGTGAAGCCGGCCTCAGTGCTGATGTCGGATACTGAGAGAGAAGGAGCCGTTCATATGCAAGTGGTCAGTGAGTTTCTGTACGCAAGCCAGTGTTGAGAGCCTTGATTCTAGGAGAGAAAGCAAAGCACAGATAACTGGGACTGTGGACTTTGTATGTATATATACGTGTACCTCCACTGCTGCCTTGCTTATTCTATCATTGGATTGTATTCTTTGTTGGATTTATTATGTTCAGTAAAGCGGACATCATCGACCGTTCCCGTTGTGTCCAGAAAAGTGATACTTTATGTGGGCTCTAATTATTCTAAGGAGGAGCCGCATCAAAGGACAGGAACGGTAGCATCACCCGTGACAACTAAAGACTTTCAGGTAACTTTGCCTGGTTACCATCCCATTTGTTTTTTCCCTTGACCTCCCTCTGTGTTAACGTGGATGGGTGCTGCCCAGAACTGACCATCTCTACCCCCGCTGTCTCCTCGGCTGCAGGCCTGCTCTGCGGATGCAGCACATGGGCGTTTTTGCACATGGATCCATAGTCCGTGTGAAAAGAAACTCATAACATGTTCTATCCTTGTCTGCTACACAGACAAGAAATAGGACATACCTATGCATGTAAATCAGGGGCACCCCTGTCATGGGACAACCTGAGACTGCTGCCTCAGGTGGCAGTCTGCAGGACTTCAGTGGGATGGCGGGTTGCTGCCAGCCAGCCTGGTATTTATCTTTTACTGGCCATAATAATAGCTGGTTGTAGTGACCTAGATTGTCCTATTGGGCAGTCTTGAGGTTAATAGGTCCTAGGGACCTCGCTATGAGCCCTTATGACGACAAAGGAGGCATCCTTTAGGAGAAAACCCATGTTTTTCCATGCTTATTGGGTTACCTGTGAGTGGTACTGGTGCATTATGACGCCACTGGAACTTTGGGTGGATACATAGGTTGGCTGGACTCAGTGACAGGGAAACACCATTGTTACACCCCCAGCTGTGAATTGCCGACTCTCCTTTAGTCCCCGCAGCCTTGCCATTTGATGTCCCGGCCGATCTCCAGTGCAGTGTGTCCGTGTGTGCAGAGTGCCTGCATAGCGGTCGCAGGACCTTTGGGCTGTGCTCCAGCTGCACGCAGCATTTATCACTAGGCCGTCTTCTGTTCCGGAGCTCCGGTCTCATCCTTCCGCTGCATCATATGCCCCAAGAACTTCTTGTGCCACCAGATACTCTACTCCTCCTCCCCAAAGGCAAACTCCATATCAGCAGCTGTGGACCGGGGGTTCATGCGGAGCCTCAAGAGTGACACAGCCCTCCCTGCCGGTGTTCGCTGATGTCTGTTCGCCTGCCAACGATGTTGTCCTCCGCAACATCGTGTCTGGCGCTGTTGGACCTTGTTTAATGGCCGCTCAAGGAGCTGCTGCTGTACAGTAAGGCTGCAGCCAATCCACAGCTGGGGGACGTCAGCGGTTAGTGAGCCAGGCCAATCCACAGCTGGGATCGGTACCCTGTCACTGAGGCCAGCCAAACCATGTCTCCACCCAAAAGTTCCGGTGGAGACAAGATACACCAGTACCCCTGTGAGCCGGCTGGGCAGCAACCTGACAAGTGAGCCAGGCCAATCCACAGCTGGGATCGGTACCCTGTCACTGAGGCCGGCCAAACCATGTCTCCACCCAATAGTTCCGGTGGAGACAAGATACACCAGAACCCCTGTGAGCCAGCTGGGCAGCAACCTGACAAGTATTTAAATCACTTTCTGTGTAGTTCCAGTCCAGACAGGTCAATGCTGCAATCAAAGTGTTAACCCTGACCTCTTCACTGGCATCTGCGTTGCGGCATGAAGACGCCAGGTGGAGAGGTCAGGGGTCACACTCTGATCACAGCATCTGCTGCTGCCTGAACCATAATTACACAGCAAGTGAGAAAAATGTTTGTGCAGTTGCTGCCTGGCTGGGGGCACTATTACTACTCGGGCGACTATGGGAGACACAATTACTACTGGGGCCACTATGGTAGACACAATTACTACTGGGGCCACTATGGGGTCACTAATACTACTGGGGCCACTATTACTACTGGGGCCACTATGGGGGCACTATTACTACTGGGGCCACTATGGGAGACACAATTACTACTGGGGCTACTATGGGGGCACAAGGGGAGACACAATTACTACTGGGGCCAATATTACTCTGTCATTTGAGACAAGTCTTCTATATGTTGGGCATTTTCTGTATTGGCACTTTCAATGCCTGTAAAATGAGTCGGGGTGTCATTTCACATTTCCCTTCAGGCACATAAAGGCTTGGGGCACTCCTGATGTGCATGTGTTGTGTCTATGTATAACCGACAGCACAAACGGGTGCAACTCACAGTTACGGATAATGTGCAACTAGCCTGAGCATGATTACACATATCACTTGGAGAAGACATCTAGCGTCATCGGCCCCTAATCAAAGGAATAGGCAACCATAGTAGTCGGTCTCTTCCAGGACGAGAGCTCTTCTTTGAGGATGTCTCAAGCAAGAAACTCCATTTATGGCAGCTATATTCCTTGTTAATCCAGCTGATCTGTAAATATGGAGCACTGTTCTGCCAATCTGTCAGTTGAGTCAAGTGAGGGCCATATCAGGTGCAGTTTAGAGCCGTCCAGACATGACTGGGTTTGTGGAGGGATGGGAACCGGAGGCATAGCATTAATGGTCACTGAGAGTCCCTACAGTCCTCTCTGTCCCCTATCTCTCTCCTCTCCTGCCCCAACCTGGCTGCCGATCGCTACAACACCGCTCTCAAACATGCCCTGGATGAAGCGGCTCCCCCCAGGATCCAAGCCATCCGATGTAGACTGCGGCAACCCTGGCTCACGCCTCAAACACGCTTTATCCGGCGGTGCTCTAGAACTGCTGAACGGCTGTGGAGGAAGTCGCAAACATCCACAGACTTTCTCCACTACAAATTCATGCTCAGAACCTACAACCTTGCCCTCCATCATGCCAAACAAGTCTATTTCACCTCTCTCGTCTCCTCATTATCCCACAACCCTAAACGGCTCTTTGATACTTTTCACTCCCTTCTCGGCCCTAAACCACAGCCCCTGGTGACGGATCTCAGTGCTGTAGAGCTGGCTGCCTATTTCAAAAAGAAAATTGATGACATCTGTCAGGAAATAACTTCCCAATCCCAGACTAGCCCTGACCCTAGTCTTGTCAGCACTGCATCTAGCTCCTGCTCAATGTCTGTACTCAGACCAGCGACAGAGGAAGAAGTCTCCAAACTACTCTTCTCTGCTCGCCCCACCACCTGCGCTAGCGACCCTCTCCCCTCACACCTCCTCCGATCCCTCTCCCCAGTGGTCATCTCCCATCTCACCACTATATTCAACCTCTCTCTGACCTCTGGCATCTTTCCCTCTTCTTTCAAACACGCCATCATATCCCCACTGCTAAAGAAGCCGACTAGAGATGAGCGAACACCAAAATGTTCGGGTGTTCGTTATTCGGAACGAACTTCCCGCGATGCTCGAGGGTTCGTTTCGAACAACGAACCCCATTGAAGTCAATGGGCGACCAGAGCATTTTTGTATTTCGCCGATGCTCGCTAAGGTTTTCATATGTGAAAATCTGGGCAATTCAACAAAGTGATGGGAACGACACAGCAACGGATAGGGCAGGCGAGGGGCTACATGTTGGGCTGCATCTCAAGTTCACAGGTCCCACTATTAAGCCACAATACCGGCAAGAGTGGGCCCCCCCCCCTCCCAACAACTTTTACTTCTGAAAAGCCCTCATTAGCATGGCATACCTTTGCTAAGCACCACACTAGCTACAACAAAGCACAATCACTGCCTGGATGACACTCCACTGCTACTTCTCCTGGGTTACATGCTGCCCAACCGCCCCCCCTCTACCCCACAGCGCACACCAAAGTGTCCCTGCGCAGCCTTCAGCTGCCCTCATGCCACGCCACACTCATGTCTATTTAGAAGTGCGTCTGCCATGAGGAGGAACCGCAGGCACACACTGCAGAGGGTTGGCACGGCTAGGCAGCGACCCTCTTTAATAGGGGCGGGGCGATAGCCCACAATGCTGTACAGAAGCAATGAGAAATAGAATCCTGTGCCACCGCCATCAGGAGCTGCACACGTGGGCATAGCAATGGGGAAGCTATGTGCCACACACTATTCATTCTGTCAAGGTGTCTGCATGCCCCAGTCAGACTGGTAATATGCACCTTAACAGTAACCGCGTTGGTGGTAATGTGGTGGTGACTGCGGACCTAGTAGCACGGTTGTATTTTGTTGGTTTTCGGAATGTGGCCAGGATTAAGTGGGCCGTGGCGGGGGGATGGTGTGGGGGCTCTCTTGTTGTGTCGGTAAAGGTGAAATTCTTGGACTGCCACCAGACGAACCAATGCAAAGGCATTTGCCAAGAATGTTTTCCCTGTTGGAGGAGGAGGGGGATGTTTTTGAGGCACTACGTGTCCTCTCCACGTGTCCGTGGTTATATGCACCTTAACAGTAACCGCGTTGGTGGTAATGTGGTGGTGACTGCGGACCTAGTAGCACGGTTGTATTTTGTTGGTTTTCGGAATGTGGCCAGGATTAAGTGGGCCGTGGCGGGGGGATGGTGTGGGGGCTCTCTTGTTGTGTCGGTAAAGGTGAAATTCTTGGACTGCCACCAGACGAACCAATGCAAAGGCATTTGCCAAGAATGTTTTCCCTGTTGGAGGAGGAGGGGGATGTTTTTGAGGCACTACGTGTCCTCTCCACGTGTCCGTTCCATGTCAGCAATAGTAGCACTCAAGACAGGCCCCAGTAACAATTCTGAAGCAGCAGTATAGCGGGAGCGCAGTCTTCGTTCCATGTAAGCAATAGTAGCACTCAGGACAGGCCCCATTAACAATTCTGAAGCAGCAGTATAGCGGGAGCGCAGTCTTCGTTCCATGTAAGCAATAGTAGCACTCAGGACAGGCCCCATTAACAATTCTGAAGCAGCAGTATAGCGGGAGCGCAGTCTTCGTTCCATGTAAGCAATAGTAGCACTCAGGACAGGCCCCATTAACAATTCTGAAGCAGCAGTATAGCGGGAGCGCAGTCTTCGTTCCATGTAAGCAATAGTAGCACTCAGGACAGGCCCCATTAACAATTCTGAAGCAGCAGTATAGCGGGAGCGCAGTCTTCGTTCCATTTCAGTAGCCTTAGTATAGCCAAGGCCCAAGTTACATTTATGTAGCTAAAGTGTAGGCCAACCCCACACACCTTTCTGTACCATGAGTGCAGGCGAAGAACATAGAAATTACTATGATTACACTGTAGGTGAGGGCCCCAAAAAATTGGTGTACCAACAGTACTAATGTACCTCAGTAAAAATTGGCCATGCCCAACCAAGATGGCAGGTGAATCGCTTTGGTTAATGTGGCTTAAGTGGTAACTAGGCCTGGAGGCAGCCCAGTGTAACGAAAAATTGGTTCAAGTTAAAGTTCCAACGCTTTTAAGCGCATTGAAACTTATAAAAATTGTTCTGAAAAATTATTTGAGTGAGCCTTGTGGCCCTAAGAAAAATTGCCCGTTCAGCGTGATTACGTGAGGTTTCAGGAGGAGGAGCAGGAGGAGGAGGAGGAGGAATATTAGACACAGATTGATGAAGCAGAAATGTCCCCGTTTTGGATGGTGAGAGAGAACGATGCTTCCATCCGCGGGTGCAGCCTACGTATTGCTTACGTATCGCTGCTGTCCGCTGGTGGAGAACAGAAGTCTGGGGAAATCCAGCCTTTGTTCATCTTGATGAGTGTTAGCCTGTCGGCACTGTCGGTTGACAAGCGGCTACGCTTATCTGTGATGATTCCCCCAGCCGCACTAAACACCCTCTCCGACAAGACGCTAGCCGCAGGACAAGCAAGCACCTCCAGGGCATACAGCGCTAGTTCAGGCCACGTGTCCAGCTTCGACACCCAGTAGTTGTAGGGGGCAGAGGCGTCACCGAGGATGGTCGTGCGATCCGCTACGTACTCCCTCACCATCCTTTTACAGTGCTCCCGCCGACTCAGCCGTGACTGGGGAGCGGTGACACAGTCTTGGTGGGGAGCCATAAAGCTGGCCAGGCCCTTAAAGACTGTTGCACTGCCTGGGATGTACATGCTGCTCGATCTACGCACATCCCCTGCTACCTTGCCCTCGGTACTGCGCCTTCTGCCACTAGCGCTGTCGGCTGGGAATTTTACCATCAGCTTGTCCGCAAGGGTCCTGTGGTATAGCAACACTCTCGAACCCCTTTCCTCTTCGGGAATCAGAGTGGGCAGGTTCTCCTTATACCGTGGATCGAGCAGTGTGTACACCCAGTAATCCGTCGTGGCCAGAATGCGTGCAACGCGAGGGTCACGAAAAAGGCATCCTAACATGAAGTCAGCCATGTGTGCCAGGGTACCTGTACGCAACACATGGCTGTCTTCACTAGGAAGATCACTTTCAGGATCCTCCTCCTCCTCCTCCTCCTCAGGCCATACACGCTGAAAGGATGACAGGCAATCAGCCGGTGTACTGTCAGCAGCGGCCCAAGCTGTCTCTTCCCCCTCCTCCTCATCCTCCTCATGCTCCTCCTCCTCCTCCTGTACGCGCTGAGAAATAGACAGGAGGGTGCCCTGACTATCCAGCGGCATACTGTCTTCCCCCGCCCCCGTTTCCGAGCGCAAAGCAGCTGCCTTTATGGTTTGCAGGGAATTTCTCAAGATGCATAGCAGAGGAATGGTGACGCTAATGATTGTAGCATCGCCGCTCACCACCTGGGTAGACTCCTCAAAATTACCAAGGACATGGCAGATGTCTGCCAACCAGGCCCACTCTTCTGAAAGGAATTGAGGAGGCTGACTCCCACTGCGCCGCCCATGTTGGAGTTGGTATTCGACTATAGCTCTACGTTGTTCATAGAGCCTGGCCAACATGTGGAGCGTAGAGTTCCACCGTGTGGGCACGTCGCACAGCAGTCGGTGCACTGGCAGCTTAAAGTGATGTTGCAGGGTGCGCAGGGTGGCAGCGTCCGTGTGGGACTTGCGGAAATGTGCGCAGAGCCGGCGCGCCTTTACGAGCAGGTCTGACAAGCGTGGGTAGCTTTTCAGAAAGCGCTGAACCACCAAATTAAAGACGTGGGCCAGGCATGGCACGTGCGTGAGGCTGCCGAGCTGCAGAGCCGCCACCAGGTTACGGCCGTTGTCACACACGACCATGCCCGGTTGGAGGCTCAGCGGCGCAAGCCAGCGGTCGGTCTGCTGTGTCAGACCCTGCAGCAGTTCGTGGGCCGTGTGCCTCTTATCGCCTAAGCTGAGTAGTTTCAGCACGGCCTGCTGACGCTTGCCCACCGCTGTGCTGCCACACCGCGCGACACCGACTGCTGGCGACATGCTGCTGCTAACACATCTTGATTGCGAGACAGAGGAGGAGGAGGAGGGTGCTTTAGTGGAGGAAGCATACACCTCCGCAGATACCACCACCGAGCTGGGGCCCGCAATTCTGGGGGTGGGTAGGACGTGAGCGGTCCCAGGCTCTGACTCTGTCCCAGCCTCCACTAAATTCACCCAATGTGCCGTCAGAGAGATGTAGTGGCCCTGCCCGCCTGTGCTTGTCCACGTGTCCGTAGTTAAGTGGACCGTGGCAGTAACCGCGTTGGTGAGGGCGCGTACAATGTAGCGGGAGACGTGGTCGTGCAGGGCTGGGACGGCACATCGGGAAAAGTAGTGGCGACTGGGAACTGAGTAGCGCGGGGCCGCCGCCTCCATGATACTTTTGAAGGACTCCGTTTCCACAACCCTATACGGCAGCATCTCAAGGCTGATGAATTTTGCTATGCGGACGGTTAACGTTTGAGCGTGCGGGTGCGTGGCGGCGTACTTGCGCTTGCGCTCCAACAGTTGCGCTAGCGACGGCTGGACGGTGCGCTGAACTACACTGCTGGATGGGGCCGAGGACAGCGGAGGTGAGGGTGTGGGTGCAGGCCAGGAGACGGTAGTGCCTGTGTCCTGAGAGGGGGGTTGCATCTCAGTGGCAGGTTGGGGCACAGGGGGAGAGGCAGGGGTGCAAACCGGAGGCGCTGAACGGCCTTCGTCCCACCTTGCGGGGTGCTTGGCCATCATATGTCTGCGCATGGTGGTGGTGGTGAGGCTGTTGGTGTTGGCTCCCCGGCTGAGCTTTGCGCGACAAAGGTTGCACACCACTGTTCGTCGGTCGTCAGGCGTCTCTGTGAAAAACTGCCAGACCTTAGAGCACCTCGGCCTCTGCAGGGTGGCATGGCGCGAGGGGGCGCTTTGGGAAACACTTGGTGGATTATTCGGTCTGGCCCTGCCTCTACCCCTGGCCACCGCACTGCCTCTTGCAACCTGCCCTGCTGATGCCCTTGACTCCCCCTCTGAAGACCTGTCCTCCTGAGTAAGCGTTGCACACCAGGTGGGGTCAGTCACCTCATCGTCCTGCTGCTCTTCCTCCGAATCCTCTGTGCGCTGCTCCCTCGGACTTACTGCCCTTACTACTACCTCACTGCAAGACAACTGTGTCTGATCGTCATCGTCCTCCTCACCCAGAGAAAGTTGTTGAGACAGTTGGCGGAAGTCCCCAGCCTCTTCCCCCGGACCCCGGGAACTTTCGAATGGTTGGGCATCAGTGACGATAAACTCCTCTGGTGGGAGAGGAACCGCTGCTGCCCAATCTAAGCAGGGGCCCGAGAACAGTTCCTGGGAGTGTTCCCGCTCCTGAGCAGGTGTTATTGTAGTGGAGTGAGGAGGCTGGGAGGAAGGAGGAGCAGCAGACAGAGGATTCGGATTGGCAGCAGTGGACGGCGCAGAACTGCGGGTAGACGATAGGTTGCTCGAAGCACTTTCTGCCATCCAGGACAGGACCTGCTCACACTGCTCATTTTCTAATAACCGTCTCCCGCGTGGACCCATTAATTGGGCGATGAATGTGGGGACGCCAGAAACGTGCCTCTCTCCTAATCGCGCAGCAGTCGGCTGCGACACACCGGGATCAGGAGCTCGGGCTGTGCCCACACCCTGACTTGGCCCTCCGCGTCCTCGGCCGCGTCCACGTCCTCTAGGCCTACCCCTACCCCTCAGCATGCTGTATTACCAGTGATTTGATTTCACAGGCAGGAAATAAATTGGCGCAAGACTGCAGGCCAAATATAATTTTTGCCCTTTTTGGAAAACGAAAGGCCCCACTGCCTCTAGTGAATGAATTATCTAAGTTTAATAACTGTGCTGTGTCCCTGCTAATGTGTCACAGAACGTGAGGGTAGCAGAGTTATTATAACTCTGGCAGAGCAGGTATTTTTTTCCCAATTAAGGAAAGCAAATGGCGAAGCCAGCAGTAAAGCGTAGCTGGGTGCGTCTGATTTAGCAATGTTGTTCACGCAGCTCACACGTGTCCACCGCCCTTAGGACGGACAGAGGCTGGACAAATAGATTTGTTTTCAGTTTTTTTCCACCAAAAGGCAGCACTGCGTATATTCAATGAACATGAGAAGTTTAATAACTGTGCTGTGTCCCTGCTTATGTGTCACAGAACGTGAGGGCAGCAGAGTTATTATAACTCTGGCAGAGCAGGTATTTTTTTCCCAATTAAGGAAAGCAAATGGCGAAGCCAGCAGTAAAGTGTAGCTGGGTGCGTCTGATTTTTACAGGTTGCAGACGCAGCTCACACGTGTCCACCGGCGTTAGGCCGGACAGAGGCAGGACAAATTTAATTATTTTCCGTTTTTTGGCACCAAAAGGCAGCACTGCGTATATTCAATGAATAACAACTGTGTTGTGGCCCTGCCTATACAATTCTTTCCCTGCAGTATCAATGGAGGGTGCAATGGTCTGCAGAGGCGATTTTGAGAAGCAAAAAAAAATGCAGCACAGCTAACAGCAGCCTGGACAGTACTGCACACGGATAAATATGGCCCTGGAAAGGACCGTTGAGGTTCTTGAAGGCTACACTCACTCCTAACACTCTCCCTGCCTATGCAGCACTTCTGTCCCTAATGCCAGGTGCAACGGTCTGCAGAGGCGATTTTGAGGAAAAAAAAATTGCCACTGCTAACAGCAGCCAACACACAGCTATCAGTGGCCCTAATAAGGACCTTTGGGGGGTCTTGAAGCCTACACTAACTACCAATTCTTTCCCTACAGCAGCTCCGGTACAAACAGCACTGTCCCTCATCTAACTCACCAGGCATCTGAGGCGAGCCGCGGGAGGGGCCGACTTTTATGTTCGGGTGACACCTGATCTTCCCAGCCACTCACAGCAGGGGGGTGGTATAGGGCTTGAACGTCACAGGGGGAAGTTGTAATGCCTTCCCTGTCTTTCAATTGGCCAGAAAAGTGCGCTAACGTCTCAGGGAAGGAAGTGAAAATAACCAGAACACCGCATGGTGTTCGTTACGAATAACGAACATCCCGAACACCCTAATATTCGCACGAATATCAAGCTCGGAAGAACACGTTCGCTCATCTCTAAAGCCGACTCTTGACGCGACTGACGTTGCCAATTACCGACCCATCTCAAACCTTCCCTTTATCTCCAAACTACTTGAACGGCTGGTTTACTCCCGCCTTGTAAGCTATCTATCAGAGAACTCTCTCCTCGACCCCCTACAGTCTGGCTTCCGACCCCAACACTCGACAGAAACTGCCCTTACAAGGGTATCAAACGACCTACTGACAGCCAAATCGAGGGGCGACTATTCCCTACTGATCCTCCTCAACCTCTCCGCAGCATTTGACACTGTCGACCATAAACTCCTCCTCAGTATGCTTCGCTCCATCGGCCTAAAGGACACAGCTCTCTCCTGGTTCTCCTCCTACCTATCTGACCGCTACTTCAGTGTCTCCTTTGCTGGCTCTACCTCCCCTCCTCTTCCCCTTGCTGTTGGGGTCCCCCAAGGCTCAGTCCTCGGCCCCCTTCTTTTCTCTATCTACACAGCCCCTATTGGACAAACCATCAGGAGCTTTGGCCTCCAATACCACCTCTATGCTGATGACACCCAGCTATACACCTCTTCCCGTGACATCTCTGCACCTTTCCTCCAAAACATCACCAACTGTCTGTCTGCTGTCTCCAACACTATGTCCTCTCTATACCTAAAACTAAACCTCTCTAAAACTGACTTACTGGTATTTCCACCCTCCACAAACCGACCTCATCCTGACATCTCCATCTCAGTGTGTGGCACCACCATAACTCCTAGACAACACGCCCGCTGCCTTGGGGTCATATTCGACTCCGATCTCTCATTTACCCCATACATCCAATCTCTCGCCCGAACATGTCAGCTGCACCTCAAGAATATCGCAAGAATCCGCTCTTTTCTCACCATAGACACGCTGAAAACACTTGTTGTTGCCCTCATCCACTCACGACTCGATTATTGCAACTCATTGCTGATCGGCCTCCCCTGCACCAGACTCCACCCTCTCCAATCCATCCTGAATGCCGCAGCCCGGCTCATATTCCTGTCCAGCCGCTACTCGGACGCCTCTGCCCTGTGCCAGTCACTGCACTGGCTGCCCGTTAAATACAGAATTCAATTTAAACTTACTACCCTAATCCACAAAGCCCTCCACAGTACAGCGCCACCCTATATTGCCTCCCTCATCACAATCCATCACCCAGCCCGGGCTCTCCGCTCGGCGAACGAAACTAGACTGCACACCCCTCTAATTCGAACTTCTCACTCCCGCCTCCAAGACTTCTCCAGAGCAGCACCGGTCCTCTGGAACGCATTACCAAAGGATACCCGGGCAATCCAGGACTCGAAAAACTTCAGGCGTGCTCTAAAAACGCACCTTTTCAGGGAGGCATACCGCATACCCTAAACCGACTCCTCTGTATGCCACCTGATAACATGCTCCCTGACCTATTGACTGCAATCCCTGCTAGCTGTCATAAACTGCCCCTGCAGTCATACCGATTCTGCCGTCACACGGCCAAACATCTGACCATTGTTTGTGTATAGAATCCCTCACGCTCCACCCCACCATACCGTGCACATCTCCAGCCCTTTACCTTTTGTATCCCCCCATTACTTGTAGTATGTAAGCTCGTTGGAGCAGGACCCTTCCCTATTGTTTCCACCAACTGATTACGATTGTAACCGTGGTTCTGTCATTTTTTTTTGTACTTTTGTCCTTCTGTATTCCCCCTGTCTATGTAAGCGCTGCGGAATATGTTGGCGCTATACAAATAAAGAAGGTGGTCAGCTATATATAAGTGGCTATGGTGCGAGAGATTTACAGAGTAAGGGGGGGGGGGCAGTGTGTTACCTTGGAGTGTAGGAGGAGGAGCCCCCTTCAATCTCACCTGTTCCGGCTCCAGTTAGCAGCCCACTTGCCTACTCTCGCTTAAGACCACTGCGGGTGGAGTGAGTGTCTCTGTGCAGCTATGAGAGGAGGTCACAGATGCCACGGAAGTGTCTGGGGGGCCATTGGAGGTATGGTTACCCCTTGTTAATAAGTAATCTGATTCCTGGGTGGTTTCTGGTGGAGTAGTTCTGGGGGCAAACGGGTGCTAATGGACTGGGCAGTACTTAAGATAGATTTTAAGATAGGTTTCCTCTCCCCAAGTTGGCGCGGTTCGACTGGGTGCTAGCATCTTGGTACTTCGGGACTGATGGCCATCCTTGGTCTCCTCCATGTGACAACCTTCTCACTTTTAGTCTGTTATAATTGTTACCCTAATTATTATGCTGTTTTATTAAGGTAATTATTTGATAAAGGTTTTAAAAGATTAATATTTGTTAATAAAGAGGCAGCGGTGGCCAATTTTTTCCACTTGTCACTCCGCTTTACTTATTGAGCGAGTGCTGCGGTATAAGGAGTGGTGCAAATAGGAGTAATGGAGGTTATAATGGTGGAGCTCATCTGCAATACCCCAGTCATGATACTATAGGACTCAGGAAGACTTTTCATGCCTCCAAGTCATCCCTTTCCATCTATGCTGTTAGTATAATCATCAATGTAACCCCCACATTAGCTATATGTACAAGCAACACAACCGCATTGGCAGATTTCACTTCAGAATAACTTGTCTGCACTGTTCAAAGAATTCATGCTAATTCGAAGGGTTTTGTCACTCGGATGACCAACTGGTATCAACTTTGGAACTTCAGGAAAAGTGCATTGCAGGGAGCACATGGAACTCAGTGGACATCGATTGATTTCAACAGACCATTGCTGGCAGATGGATGAAAATGTATTGCAGAACGCATATTAATTAATTGCAGTGAATGATGGGAGTTTTCCAGAGAACCAATGAAAAGAAAAGTTTGGTCCGGTGTCGCCAGTAGAGCAAAATGTGATTGTTCCCAGCAAGAGAAACCAAGTAATCTTGTAGATATGATACCTTGTAGATAATGGCGAACAAAAACACATGATGTAATAATAGCGAGCTTCTGAACCAACGCAGGGTTCTGCTTTAGGCTTAAATGGATTGGATCTGAAGAGGCATGGATATTTATACACACTTATAACATATATACTTATGACAAGGCACAGATATGGATGTGATTGGTTCGCACTTAAAAGCAATTCTGTAACAGCAAACAAACTTTTTTGTCTAGGCACTGATAGCGGAGTGAAAGTTTTATGGTCCCTAAATTACTGTTGGGGGGTGGGGGGGGGGGGGTGGAAGGTCGTCAGGCTAGAAATGCTACAAGAGGTACACAAACATTTTTAGCTAAACACTGATAAGGGAGTGAAAGTTTATGGTCCCTGAATTACTGTTGATGGGGGTCTTATCTGTGCTATAAATGTCTCACACTTCCCATTCACGCATAAATCCATCAACCTCCATCAACAGTAATTCAGGGGACATTCACATGTTCCTCGTCCAATGTTGTGTAGTACCTAATCATGTGCAGTAAATGTCCTGTTGGGGGTCTTTATGTCGGAGAAACAGGGCAAAGACTCAAAGCCAGGATGAGATCTCATCGCCATACAATTGAACACAGAAGAAGAGAATTACCTGTGGCCGAGCACTTCTCTAACCATGGACATGACATAGGAGATATGAGAGTTTTGATATTGAAGGGTGGTTTCAAGTCGCAAGAATTTGGGAATATAAATTGATAACAACTTTTGACACGCTGAATACTGGGTTAAATGGTTCCCCAGGATTTATGTGTGAATGGGAGGTGTGAGACATTTATTGCTCAGATAAGACCCCCATCAACAGCAATTCAGGGACCATAAACTTTCACTCCCTTATCAGTGTTTAGTTAAAAATGTCAGTGTACCTCTTGTAGCATTTCTAGCCTGATGACCCCCCCCCCCCCCAACAGTAATTTAGGGACCATAAAACTTTCACTCTGCTATAAGTGCCTGGACAAAAAAGTTTGTTTGCTGTTGCAGAATTCCTTTTAAGTGCGAACCAATCACATCCATATCTGTGCCTTGTCATAAGTATGTATGTTATAAGTGTGTATAAATATCCATGCCTCTTCAGATCCAATCCATAAGCCTGAAGAAGAACCCTGCGTTGGTTCGCAATCTCGCTATTACATCATGTGTTTTTGTTAGCTATTAAAAGGTATCATATATACAAGATTACGTGGTTTCTCTTGCTGGGAACAATCACATCCAGAGAACCGAGCCGTGGTGGACGCAGATATTAGATCTTTTTTAAAAGGGTAGTTGGGGTCTTGATCGCAGGGTTCCCCCTCTGTTATCTAGGGATACTCTAACAGGGCATTTAGAATATTGTTCTATAAAACATACTAAATAATGTTAAATTGGGTTGCTTTGAAACGCGTCTCTGGGCCAGCACTGTGCTTACGAGCCCCCATAGTTACGGCTTGCTGTTGTGTTTCATGTCTTTCCTAGATACATTCCACATTCCAGTGCAGAAAAGGCAAAATCTGTTCAGGAATTTCCACATATAAATGGAATTAATGAAGAAAGTATCTGCAGATTAGAGTGTAAGCTGCTTATGTGTTGTCTAACAAGCCATGGGGGCTAAACAGGACACAACACAGACATTACTATAAAGATCCCCAGTCTGTAATACTGCCAGCAGCGCCAGGTCTACCATGAGCAAATGGGCAGAGGGAATGATAAAACCAAGGAGGACTTAACAGTAAAGTAGCATGTAGGACCGATGAGAAGGGGTTCACGTACATCCGGAGATCCAACGTACGTTCCTTATGGTGTGCTTCACAAAATATTACCAGCAGCAATCTTTTGATCCGGCTAGCTGATCCGGTCTGGTGCCGGGATGCATTTGAGCTTATAGATGCCGGGCGCTATGCATGCATCCAGCATTCTCACCCAGGGTGGCTTTGCACTCTCTACGGATCGTGAGACATACACTGACTGCCCCTTTATTAGCCCCCATCTAGTAGCGTTGGACTCCTTTGGCGTTCAGAATCACAGAAATTCCTCATGTTGTAGATTCCACTCGGTGATGAAATCCTCCTGCAGGAATATCGGCCCCTGCGGACAGGAAGCTTCTTGTAGTTGCTGCAGATTGGATGGCGGTGCTGACATGTTCTGACCGGCTGACAGGAAGGGGTCAGCGATTCATGCTGCCTGCGCCAAATTCTGATCTCCCATCAGCAACAGAAATCTGGACCCATCTGACCAGGAGATGTTTCTCCGCTGCTCAGTGATATATACGTTTTGCGTTCTTTTGCCCGCTGGAGTCTTTTTGTTTCTCTTAGACACAATGGTACTGGAACTGGTCGTCCGCTGTTATACCATCCGTGCGGAGGAACGGCGAGTTCTGTGTTAGTTGGAGCTCCAGCATTGTATTCAGCTGACTGTGCAGCCTGTTGGTCAGAACGATTCCTGACATCCTCCTCCGCCCCCTTACAGTGATGAGTTGTTTCTGTCCACAAAATCCCCTTTCGCTGGATATTTTCCTCGATCACACCATTCTCTGTATACTCTCCACACCGTTACATGAGAAACCCCCTGGCAGTGAGACCCCGGCTAGTCTAGCACCGATGACCGGCCTTGTTGGAAGTCGCTCCAATCGCTACATTTTTCCATCTAATGTGGATTCACAAAGAAACTGATCCACTTTTTGTGTGATTTTATGCTCCGGGGTCACGGGGAGAATTTCCATGCAGCGAAGCACCAATCATGAGAGGTCAGAGGCTCTGATAAAGGGGCCATTCGCTGTATATAAACCCAATCAATGCTGGAATCCTCAAATAATGTTCCATCATAGAAGAATGCAAATATTGGGGTACATATCTCATGTGACAGCAATGGGGCCGTTGACAAGATGGGCCCCATTCCAGGTTGCTCTTGTTCCTGTTTTAATACTTAGACCGTCGAGAGGAGATCTCGGTAGGGTCTTCCAACTATAAAGACATATCCTGTAGAAATGACATATTGCGACATCAACGCTCAAATTCTCAGTGTCATTTATGTTCCTGTAGAGAGAAGTCCGTGTAACACGCATCACATGTGTAGAACACGTCACCCTGACGGACTCAGCTGGAATAAAAAGGATTAGAACTTCTGTTACTGGAAACATTTCCTTTGATTTCGGGTTACGAGAAGGTGATTTGGTGCAGTTTTTATACATGTTTCATCATGAGATGTGAACTATTACACTCCCATCTTCTGGTTCTGAGAATCGGGAGGGGGTGGGGGAGGGATGAGATCTCCTTTCTATTAGCCAAAGTTTCCTTCCCTTGGGGTAAAAATGCAGCGAACTCTAAAATTCGCTCCAGCAGCTCACAACTTTGTCATGACAGAAGAGCTCCCTGTAGAAAGCAGCCCGTCAACAAGGTATGAAGAGTACATTAATGTATCCCTTACGGAGCGCGCGGCGGCCCGCCATTGTGAGATCAGATTCCATCCACTCAGATGATGACATCATCCATCAGACATGACTATCGAGGACACCGAGACAAATAGCAGGATAATACACTGCAGGCTACACTTGTATCCTCCTGCTAACATATGGAAAGTGACAGAAATAATGAAGCGAGGACTTCTCTATAGTTGGATCCGCTACAACATAATTACAAGTTATGTAGAAGACACAAAGACGTCCGTGCGTTTACCATTTCGTGCTCAGATGTTTATATTCTCTATCATGCCAAGACATCGTTCATCTGCGGGGTTCTTGGGAATCGCGTGTCCCGTTCTGCCTGGACTGATGAGATAACGGACACACGTCCATCAGTTAGATACTAATAGCCCCCCGGGCACAACCCCCAAATAGACCATGACAAGTGGAGGCATCACAGCATTTACTACACTGTACTACAACATCAGGTAGTTCTTTAATCACTTTAAGCAGGACTCTGACCGGAAGTGCAATGCCGCCGGAGAGCCAATCTATGGGCAAGTCCGCCTTCTGAGACAAAAACTCTTCAACATCATCAAACGCTGTGAAATAACACAAGAAACACTATAAAAGGAACATTATGAAAGTGCAGCGTGGGTGACCCCGGACACAGGGCATACGTTGAGGAGCAGGGAGGATAAGATGCTGGCTTTTCATGGCGGCACTTACCACGCTCCCTCCTGTAGGGACGCACATAGCCTCGGCCAGGGCAGTGCTGGCCCTCTTCCAGACACTCCAAGGGCAGCGCTGGCCCCACTTCCAGACATGCCCAATAAACGGTAGAACAGGGATAGTAGTTGTCACGGGTGACGCAACCATTCCGATACACACCGGAATGACCTTCGGTGGAGAATAAATGAGCTGCAGACAGATATAACGTACCTCAGGTCCCTGGGAAGGGTCAGGGCCTGGAACAACTTTACTTCAATATAACTCCAACAGTACAAGGCAAAGTAGACAATATTCCAAGTGCAGGCATTTAGAGAGACTTGATTAGGGGTACCTCTACCCAGCGGTCCCAGACTTCAGGACACTTGGGCATGAAAAAGTGAAGAAGAGTACGTCTGCACTGGGCCTTGAAGAATAACACTCACGTTTTACTAACGTCTCTCTCTCTCTTTGGGGCTCACTCCTCTCTCATGCTAGAACAGTCAATGTAGAGAATCTCTCCTCCTTTTCCATCCTTCACTGCATGAGGGTTGAAGGTACCCTCATGCAGCTGGCACTCTTGGTCAGGAACCCAGAATGCATGGACCCTTTCCCGCTCTCACACACTTACATTTATAGCCTTACTCATACCACATGACAGGACATAAATTGATACATTCACAGGCAATCAGCAGGATCTTGCAAACACTTAACCCATCACACGTGCAGAATGACAGGACACTTTCGCACAGAGCATCAACATAAGACATACATGTATGACATCATGGAGGGGGCCAGGAGAGCATGTACTGGGCCACTACAAAAGCAACAAACAAGACATTTCCTCCGCATTCTATGAAGCCGTCAGTATTTATATGCATGTTACCATACAGGGCGGCATGGGGTCCCGCGGTCGGCGCGCGTCGCTCCGGCGTCGGCTCCAGCAGCCTGGAGCCCTGTGTCGAGGTCATCCCAGCAGCTTGGGTTGGCCAGTGGGCGGCGGCGTGGGCGTGCCCGCCCGTAGGGTGCCGCCCGCACTCCTCTGTGCTTCTTATACAGCAGTGGGTGGAGTTGCCTCCTCCCACTCTCCGCCCCTGGGCGGAACCTTGTGGTTAAAAGACTGGCAGTGAACTGAGCTCATTGCCAGTTATTGGTTCTGCATGCACCTAGCCAGTCTGTGGTTCTGCTAGCCTCTAGTCAGGTCTGTCCCAGTCTGTTCTAGTTGCTCGTCACTATCCTGTCTGTTTACCTGTGAGCTCCATCTCCAGCCTTACTCTGCTTGTAAGTTTTGTTGGTTTGTTCCACCTGCCTCTTCTGTCGGCACTCTGTCCCCTGTTAGTAGTTCCATCTAGGCAGTCGCCAGGTCCCTAGCCAGCGCAGGGACCGCCGCCCAGTTGTCTGCCTGGGGTTAGCCAGGGCCGAGGCAAGTAGGCAGGGACAGTGGGGTGCGGGAAGATCAGGGCACCCCACCTGGCGCTCGGGGGGGGGGGCAGAGTGCCGTAACAATGCATTCTTCAAAAGATACCAAAGAACTTGACCAACTTGTAAGGCACATAATGAGAGGAAGGGCGGAAGAATCAGAGTGTGTCCGGAGGCCTTCAGGAGAAGAGAAAAAAGGGACCTCAACCCCCACTATAAGAACCCCAGGGGAGCGAGGAGGACAGCATGGTGTCCCAGTCTGTCAATGGGCACAACAGGCTTGGTGGTTACATGTAATTACAGAGACACACTACGCAATGATTTTTAGCAACACAAGCCTTAACATTTTACTCCAGCTGATGGTTACCGATGGTAACAGCAACAAGTCCCTACCACACAGCCCCTTGCTTGCACTCCAGCGCTGTTTTATCTTAATGCACAGACTCTCTATATCAGAGGCATGCCAGACGATGCTCCACTTAGCAGAACTTGCTTTCACCTCCAGTCTTCATTGCTTCTCATTGCAAACAAGCAGGCCTCAGTACACAAGTCTTAGTGCGCGCTCTCGTGTAGCATGCCTCTGTCATGCTGGGCTCTGCACAAATCTCCAGGAGGCCCTTTTACATGCAAATGAAGATGATAAAGTGTTAATGGCAATTAGTGTCCGTTAACACTTTATGCAAAATGATCTCTAAAATTTTCAGTCTTTCAATCACTTGAATGATTATCTTTGCGGGTAAATGAGCCTTAGACAAAGAGTTGCCATAGATGAACATACACAGGGGGTCTCAAGAGTGTGAAAACATCTTTTTAGAATGAAAACGGCTTGACAGATTGTGATCCAATATTGTATACAGGCTGTGGGCGAAGGTAGAAACCTGTTAGATCATGTCACCAACATGACGGCCATTTTGAATGCCACCATCATGGGCTCAACTCTATTTTTTCCACTGGGAAGGTCGGTATGTGATATATCAAACTGACAGAGAAACAACGGGGGGCTTCATTTTAACATAACTTTATTTGTTCTCATAGTAACAGTGATTCCCTTGGAACTTCTATGCAATCATCACCGTCTGCCAAACTGTTTTCATTCTATGGGTGTTTCCACACTTTTGAGTCACCCTGTATATATGTTCTATACTCTGTTATTTACCCACCCCGAGGTCCTCTCACACGTGGCCGTACTACTAGAACCACATGACTTTCTCCAGCGGTATCCGTGGACGCCGCTGTACAACAACATATTGTCATATCCCTTGTATTCACCATGATGAGGCTCGCGGTGGGCAAGGCCGTTCCCAAGGGCATCACCCACTCCATCACATGTAGCGGGACAGCTAGAAGAAACGCCGTTATTTACTGCCCAGAATCACACGGTGGAATTTACAGCGCAATTGTAGAAGTCAGGGACACAGAATATCGTCTCAAGGCGAGAGGAATTCACTAAAGGAGCCAAAGCAAATCTCTGCACTTCCGCCAATTCTCATGTCTGACATGCCTTCCCTCCTCATATAGTTCTATAGTTCCACATCACCATCGACTTCCCGTCTGCGAGCTTCACGCCATCTGCAGGAACACAAGTCATTCCGCTCCGTGCTTGTATGAAGGGTAGACAATGGCTTTAATCTGTCTGCAAACACCAATGTGGATCAACCGGCTGAAGTCAGGAGGAATGTTTATAGAAGTTACACTTTACACCCCCCATCTACTGACTGCCCCTTATTAGAGACCCCCATCTACTGACCGACCCTTATTAGAGACCCCCATCTACTGACTGCCCCCTTATTAGAGACCCCCATCTACTGACAGTCCCTTATTAGAGACCCCCATCTACTGACTGGCCCCTTATTAGAGACCCCCATCTACTGACCGCCCCTTATTAGAGACCCCCATCTACTGACTGCCCCTTATTAGAGACCCCCATCTACTGACTGTCCCTTATTAGAGACCCCCATCTACTGACCGCCCTTTATTAGAGACCCCCATCTACTGACTGCCCCTTATTAGAGACCCCCATCTACTGACAGCCCCCTTATTAGAGACCCCCATCTACTGACCGGCCCCCTATTAGAGACCCCCATATACTGACTGCTCCCTTATTAGAGACCCCTATCTACTGACCGACCCTTATTAGAGACCCCCATCTACTGACTGCCCCTTATTAGAGACCCCCATCTACTGACTGCCCCCTTATTAGAGACCCCCATCTACTGACCGCCCCTTATTAGAGACCCCCATCTACTGACTGCCCCTTATTAGAGACCCCCATCTACTGACTGTCCCTTATTAGAGACCCCCATCTACTTACCGCCCTTTATTAGAGACCCCCATCTACTTACCGCCCTTTATTAGAGACCCCCATCTACTTACCGCCCTTTATTAGAGACCCCCATCTACTGACTGCCCCTTATTAGAGACCCCCATCTACTGACTGCCCCCTTATTAGAGACCCCCATCTACTGACCGCCCCTTATTAGAGACCCCCATCTATTGACTGCCCCTTATTAGAGACCCCCATCTACTGACTGTCCCTTATTAGAGACCCCCATCTACTTACCGCCCTTTATTAGAGACCCCCATCTACTGACTGCCCCTTATTAGAGACCCCCATCTACTGACTGCCCCCTTATTAGAGACCCCCATCTACTGACCGGCCCCCTATTAGAGACCCCCATATACTGACTGCTCCCTTATTAGAGACCCCCATCTACTGACCGACCCTTATTAGAGACCCCCATCTACTGACTGCCCCCTTATTAGAGACCCCCATCTACTGACAGTCCCTTATTAGAGACCCCCATTTACTGACTGGCCCCTTATTAGAGACCCCCATCTACTGACGACCCTTTATTAGAGACCCCCATCTAGTGGCGTTACTGTGACCCTCAGAACCACAGCAGTTCGTCATGGTGTAGCTTCCACTTGGTGATGAAATCTTCTGCAATAATATCGGCCCCTGCGGACGGGAAGCTTCTTGTAGTTGCTGCAGATTAGATGGCAGTGCTGACATGTTCTGTCCAGCTGACAGGAAGGGGTCATCAATTCATGCTGCTTGCGCCAATTCTGACCTCCCATTAGCAACAGAAATCTGGACTCATCTGACCAGGAAATGTTTTCTCGCTGCCCAGGGATACAAGTTTTGCGCTCTTTTGCCCGCCGGAGTCTTTCTGTTTCTCTTAGACACAATGGCGCTGGAACTGGTCATCTGCTGTTATACCATCCGTGCGGAGGAACGGCGAGTTGTGCGTTCGGACGAGTTAGTTGGAGCTCCAGCGTTGTATTCAGCTGACTGTGCAGCCTGTTGGTCAGAACGATTCCTGACATCCTCCTCCGACCCCTTTCAGTGATGAGTTGTTTCCGTCCACAGGATCCCCTTTCGTTGGATGTTTTCCTCAATCGCGCCATTCTCGGTATACTCTCCACACCGTTACATGAGAAACCCCCCGTGGTTGGCAGTGAGCCCCCGGCTAGTCTAGCACCAATGACCAACCTCGCTGGAAGTCGCTCCGATCGCTGGATTTTCCCATCTAATCTGGATTCACTGTCACTGATCTGCAGGACGTGATTTTATGCTGCTGACTGTGATAAAACTCTATGGGAGATGAATGATTTCTGAGCCATCGTTGGTCCCTTCGTAAAGGTCAGGTAGATGAACTCTGATCTCGCTGATCGCCGTTGATCACCGGGACCGTATTTATAAATGCAGCAGCACCCATCAGCACACTGCTTACGATGCCGCACACAGAATGCTTCCAGCGGTCTGACTATTGTTGATCTGCCTCGGTTCATCGCCGCGGACCGGAATAATTGCTGTACAAAACTATTTCTCTCTAAATACCTGAAAGGATCATTTAGTAGAGCAGCATTCCTGCGCTGCGGCGGTGGCGGCGGCTCTCGAACGATCGGTCTTGAACTCCAATTGTATTTGTGGTATTTCTTCATATAATTGTAATGATAATGGGAGTGAGAGGAAGACGTCTCCCGCGGCCCGAAATGACCCTCAGCTGTAAGTGGGCAGCAGGGAAGATAAGAGCCGCACATGATATCACCGCCGTGCTGACAGCATCGCACGCTGGGAGTGAAGAACATTTATTAGGAAGTATGGAATCGCGTCCGCGGCGCCCGCACCGTGAGGTTTACTGCGCTGCTTGGTGAGGAAAGTGATCATTTCATGTTAGATGGAGATAATGCGGCGCGGCGTCTCATCGCAGGTTGTCTTACAACTTCCTCACCGGAGTACTTCCCCTATGGAGTTTATAAACGGATCTCCGAGGGACGCCGCTGTCATAAAGCGATACGTCTGGTGACTTGTGGCGCAATCTTTCAGGACAAAGATATTTTAGGGCCGGCTTCACACGGGCGACAATATCGCGCAATGTCCTCGCGTTGCTAGAGTGAGCGAAAACGGAATTACAAGTCCATCTTTCTCAGTAGTTTCCTTCACATTTGCGATGTTCTCACTTCTGCGATGTCGGGCACCGCGGTCGGCCATTTCTTTTTGTGTTTTGCTTTTTTTTATTTCCCATGTTTTCCAATGGAGCCTCCTTGTTATCGCAGCGCACAAACTTGCGATATTCTTGCGATGTGATACGTTCCTGACATTAAAAAGTCCTTCTGACTTTCATACTAAGAAATCAACGTAAAAGATGTGATTTTTCTCACAGCAAAACCGCGATCGCCAGTCTGGAAGCACCCTAAAGGGGTTCAGCGACACAAATGTATAAAAAGCATCCATGGGTTTGAAGGGTACAAAATAACAAGCTAAGGCCTTATTCAGACGGTCGTATTTTATACCAGTGGATGTCCATTATAGCGGAGGAGGCCAATCACTGCGTGTCGTCTGCCGGTCTGGATCACAGGATCGGACCCATGCAGGATGCCTAAACAATTGGTCTACATCAGCCGTTGGGACAAGGTCACCGTTAGTTGCAATTCTGACTTCTGCGCCCGCTGACCTCAGCTCTGCTGATTGGACTTTGCTATTGCCCGCTGACTAGAGATGAGCGAACATACTCGTCCGAGCTTGATGCTCGTTCGAGTATTAGCGTGTTCGAGATGCTCGTTACTAGAGGCGAGCACCACGCGATGTTCGAGTTACTTTCACTTTTATCTCTGAGACATTAGCGCGCTTTTCTGGCCAATAGAAAGACAGGGAAGGCATTACAACTTCCCCTTGCGACGTTCAAGCCCTATACCACCCCCCTGCAGTGAGTGGCTGGCGAGATCAGGTGTCACCCGAGTATATAAATCGGCCCCTCCCGCGGCTCGCCACAGATGCATTCTGACAGAGATCAGGGAAAGTGCTGCTGATGGTGGAGCTGCTATAGGGAGAGCGTTAGGAGTTATTTTAGGCTTCAAGAACCCCAACGGTCCTTTTTAGGGCCACATCTGACCGTGTGCAGTACTGTTGAGGCTGCTTTTAGCAGTGTTGCACTTTTTTTTTTTTTTGTATATCGGCCGTGCAGAGCATTGCGTCCTCAGTCTGCAGTAATTTTACATAGTATAGGGCCAGTAGTGGTGAGGCAGGGACAGTGAAAAACGTGAAAGACATATACTGTCTATATAGGCAGTGGGCTTTTCCTAAAAAATTTGGGAGAAAACTTTCTATTTGGGCTGCCTGTGACCGTCCTCAGTGTACTGCGTCTGTGCTGGGGGTAGTAGTCCTAATTAATATGCAGCCAGCTAAGTGTTACAGCAGGCTTGCGCAAAATTCTTTCCTGGCTCTGCTTTGGCCGTTACATCACCGCTGTCATCCTGTCCAGAGGGAAACAGTCTGCAGTAATTTTACATAGTTTAGGGCAAGTAGTGGTGAGGCAGGGACAGTGAAAAAGGAGAAAGAGATATATTGTCTATAGAGGCCGTGGGTTTTTCCTAAAAAATTTGGGGAAAAACTTTCTATTTGGGCTGCCTGTGACCGTCCTCAGTGTACTGCGTCTGTGCTGGGGGTAGTAGTCCTAATTAAAACGCAGCCGGCTAAGTGTTACAGCAGGCTTGCGCAAAATTCTTTCCTGGCTCTGCTGTGCGTTCCGTAAGCGAAGTCAGCCTCCAACCACAGGCCAATAAGCGGCACATTTAATTACAGCGTTCTGTTTCTGCTCTACTCGTAATACCACCAGCATGCGCAGGCATATGATGGCCAAGCACCCCACAAGGTGGGACGAAGGCCGTTCACCACCTCCGGTTTGCACCACTGCCTCTCCCCCTGTGCCCCAACCTGCCACTGAGATCCAACCCCCCTCTGAGGACACAGGCACTACCGTCTCCTAGCCTGCACCCACACCTTCACCTCCGCTGTCCTTGGCCCCATCCACCAATGTCTCTCAGCGCACCGTCCAGCCGTCGCTAGCGCAAGTGTTTGAGCGCAAGCGCAAGTACGTCGCAACGCACCCGCATGCTCAAGCGTTAAACGTGCACATTGCCAAATTGATCAGCCTGGAGATGCTGCCGTATAGGCTTGTGGAAACGGAGGCTTTCAAAAGCATGATGGCGGCGGCGGCCCCGCGCTACACGGTTCCCAGTCGCCACTCCTTTTCCCGATGTGCCGTCCCAGCCCTGCACGACCACGTCTCCCGCAACATTGTACGCGCCCTCACCAACGCGGTTACTGCCAAGGTCCACTTAACAACGGACACGTGGACAAGCACAGGCGGGCAGGGCCACTATATCTCCCTGACGGCACATTGGGTGAATTTAGTGGAGGCTGGGACAGAGTCAGAGCCTGGGACCGCTCACGTCCTACCCACCCCCAGAATTGCGGGCCCCAGCTCGGTGCTGGTATCTGCGGTGTATGCTTCCTCCACTAAACCACCCTCCTCCTCCTCCTCCAACGCAACCTCTGTCTCGCAATCAAGATGTGTCAGCAGCAGCCCGTCGCCAGCAGTCGGTGTCGCGCGGTGTGGCAGCACAGCGGTGGGCAAGCGTCAGCAGGCCGTGCTGAAACTACTCAGCTTAGAAGAGAAGAGGCACACGGCCCACGAACTGCTGCAGGGTCTGACAGAGCAGACCGACCGGTGGCTTTTGCCGCTGAGCCTCCAACCGGGCATGGTCCTGTGTGACAACGGCCGTAATCTGGTGGCGGCTCGGCAGCTCGGCAGCCTCACGCACGTGCCATGCCTGGCCCATGTCTTTAATTTGGTGATTCAGCGCTTTCTGAAAAGCTACCCACACTTGTCAGACCTGCTCGGAAAGGTGCGCCGGGTCAGCGCACATTTCCGCAAGTCCAAGACGGATGCTGCCACCCTGCGGACCCTGCAACATCGGCTTAATCTGCCAGTGCACCGACTGCTGTGCGACGTGCCCACACGGTGGAACTCTATGCTCCACATGTTGGCCAGACTCTATGAGCAGCGTAGAGCTATAGTGGAATACCAACTCCAACATGGGCGGCGTAGTAGGAGTCAGCCTCCTCAATTCTTTACAGAAGAGTGGGCCTGGTTGGCAGACATCTGCCAGGTCCTTGGAAACTTTGAGGAGTCTACCCAGATGGTGAGCGGGAATGCTGCAATCATTAGCGTCACCATTCCTCTGCTATGTCTCTTGAGAAGTTCCCTGCAAAGCATAAAGGCAGACGCTTTGCGCTCGGAAACAGAGGCGGGGGAAGACAGTATGTCGCTGGATAGTCAGAGCACCCTCATGTCTATATCTCAGCGTGTTGAGGAGGAGGAGAAGGAGGAGGGGGAAGAGACAGCTTGGCCCACTGCTGAGGTTACCCATGCTGCTTGTCTGTCATCCTTTCAGCGTGTATGGCCTGCGGAGGTGGAGGAGGAGGAGGATCCTGAAAGTGATCTTCCTAGTGAGGACAGCCATGTGTTGCGTACAGGTACCCTGGCACACATGGCTGACTTCATGTTAGGATGCCTTTCTCGTGACCCTCGCGTTACATGCATTCTGGCCACTACGGATTACTGGGTGTACACACTGCTCGGCCCATGGTATAAGGAGAACCTTTCCACTCTCATACCCGAAGAGGAAAGGGGTTCGAGAGTGATGCTATACCACAGGACCCTGGCGGACAAACTGATGGTAAAATTCCCATCCGACAGCGCTAGTGGCAGAAGGTGCAGTTCTGAGGGCCAGGTAGCAGGGGAGGTGTGGAGATCAGGTAGCATGTACAGCGCAGGCAGGGAAACACTCTCCAAGGCCTTTGCCAGCTTTATGGCTCCCCAGCAAGACTGTGTCACCGCTCCCCAGTCAAGGCTGAGTCGGCGGGAGCACTGTAAAAGGATGGTGAGGGAGTACGTAGCCGATCACACGACCGTCCTCGGTGACGCCTCTGCCCCCTACAACTACTGGGTGTCGAAGCTGGACACGTGGCCTGAACTCGCGCTGTATGCCCTGGAGGTACTTGCTTGTCCTGCGGCTAGCGTCTTGTCAGAGAGTGTGTTTAGTGCGGCTGGGGGAATCATCATGGATAAGCGTACCCGCCTGTCAACCGACAGTGCCGACAGGCTTACACTCATAAAGATGAACAAAGCCTGGATTTCCCCAGACTTCTCTTCTCCACCAGCGGACAGCAGCGATACCTAAGCAATACGTAGGCTGCACCCGCGGATGGAAGCTACGTTCTCTATCAACATAAAAAACGAGGACCTTTTTGCTTCATCAATCTGTGTATAATATTCCTCCTCCTCCTCCTCCTGCTCCTCCTCCTGAAACCTCACGTAATCACGCCGAACGGGCAATTTTTCTTAGGCCCACAAGGCTCAGTCATATAACTCTTGTAAACAATGTTTATACGTTTCAATGCTCATTAAAGCGTTGAAACTTGCACCTGAACCAATTTTTATTTTAACTGGGCTGCCTCCAGGCCTAGTTACAAATTAAGCCACATTAACCAAAGCGATTAATGGGTTTCACCTGCCCTCTTGGTTGGGCATGGGCAATTTTTCTGAGGTACATTAGTACTGTTGGTACACCAATTTTTGGGGGCCCTCGCCTACAGTGTAATTCTTGTAATTTTTAGCCCACCTGCATTAAACCTGACGGTACCTCAGCTGTGCTGGGCACTGCAATGGGATATATTTATGTACCGTCGGTGGGTTCCAGGGAGCCACCCATGCTGTCGGTTCACAGGGAGTTGTAACTGCATGTGTCCACTTCTAAAGAACCCCAGTCTGACTGGGGCATGCAGTGTGGGCCCAAGCCCACCTGCATTAAACATCACATTACCTCAGCTGTGCTGGGCAATGCAATGGGATATATTTATGTACCGCCGGTGGCTTCCTGGGACCCACCCATGCTGTCGGTCCACACGGATTTGTAACTGCATGTGTCCACTTCTAAAGAACCCCAGTCTGACTGGGGCATGCAGTGTGGGCCGAAGACCACCTGCATTAAACATGACAATATTACCTTAGCTGTGATGGGCACTGCAATGGGATACATTTATGTACAGCCGGTGGGTTCCAGGGAGCCACCCATGCTGTGGGTGCACACGGAATTCCCATTGCGGAGTTGTACCTGCCTGTGACTATTTATAAAAAACCACGGTCTGACTGGGGCATGCTGACACCTTGACAGAATGAATAGTGTGTGGCACATAGGTTCCCCATTACTATGCCCACGTGTGCAGCTCCTGATGGCGGTGGCACAGGATTATATTTCTCATTGCTTCTGTACAGCATTGTGGGCTATCGCCCCGCCCCTTTTAAAGAGGGTCACTGCCTAGCCGTGCCAACCCTCTGCAGTGTGTGCCTGCGGTTCCTCCTCATGGCATATGCACTTATAAATAGACATGAGGGTGGTGTGGCATGAGGGCAGGGGCAGGTGAAGGCTGCGCAGGGACACTTTGGTGTGCGCTGTGGACACTGGGTCGTGCGGGGGGAGGGGGGTTGGGCAGCATGTAACCCAGGAGAAGTGGCAGCGGAGTGTCATGCAGGCAGTGATTGTGCTTTGTTGGAGGTAGTGTGGTGCTTAGCTAAGGTATGCATTGCTAATGAGGGCTTTTCAGAAGTAAAAGTTGTTGGGAGGGGGGGGGCACTCTTGCCGCTATTGTGGCTTAATAGTGGGACCTGGGAACTTGAGATGCAGCCCAACATGTAGCCCCTCGCCTGCCCTATCCGTTGCTGTGTCATTCCCATCACTTTCTTGAATTGCCCGGATTTTCACAAATGGAAACCATAGCGAGCATCGGCGAAATACAAAAATGCTCGGGTCGCCCATTGACTTCAATGGGGTTCGTTACTCGAAACGAACCCTCGAACATCGTGAAAATTTCGTCCCGAGTAATGAGCACCCGAGCATTTTGGTGCTCGATCATCTCTACCGCTGACCCTCGCCTGGACCTCAGTACTAGCAGTCTGCTGCAGCCCTGACTAGCTTTTCAGCCCTGACTAGCTCTCCAGTTCCACACCTATTCAGACCCTCAGGAACAGCGCCAAGTGCAGCGTCAGGGCTGTTTGTGCGAGTAATGGCTTGGGGATCCCACAGCAAAGACCGTATCCCACTTACAGGGGTCAAGGGTGAAAACTGCCACTTTCACCCTGCCAATTGCTGCCACTTAAGAGAGCCTAAAGCCAATCCGGTAACGGACCCACATCCTGCCTGACAGCTGATTAGGGGGGGGGGTCTATATATTGATCATTTAACTCTTTGGTCACCACCCTATAGTGTTTTTACGTCCTGGCTTGCTGGGCTTTAACCCCCATGGATGTAAAGACATGCTCCCTGCGGGGATTAAAAGTTGAGGGTGTGACAGCTTCATGCTGTCAGCTCCTGGAGGTAGCCGACAACCTGGAGCTGTCATCCAGAGCCGGTCACATGATTATTTGCATTTACCGAATGTTGGCGATCATATGAAAGTCAATGAAAAGTAAGTAAATGTTAAAGATTCAGCTGCCCTGATGGATCGGATCCATGACGGCAGCTGAAAGTACTCGCCCCTGTCCTCCTCGATGCTCCGCGGCGTTCTGGCCTCCCGGCCCGATGGCACCTTCTGCGCATTGCGCCCGACATATGACGCCAGGCGTGTGCTCAGAAGGGCGTGCGGCCCGGGAAATTTAAAATCTCTCCGGCTACCGGCTAACATGTGTAGCCAGGAACAGAGAGATGTCACCATGAGCTGCTGTATGCGATTCCCGGTCACATGATCACTGCTATCCAATGGATAACAGCGATCATGTAAAGTAAAAAGTAAGTTTAAAAAAAGAAAAAACTTTCATCCCGTGAGGGAAGATGAAATTATGTACCAAAGGCCCCTGGATTTATCCGCAGACCTCACCCTGGCTTCTGTTCACGAGCCCGCCGCCAAAAGTAAAAAAAAGTTAACATTTCACCTCCCCTCATGGATCCGATCCATGAGAGGAGGTGAAATTTCTTACCTAAGGCCTCTGGCGATGTCCCCCGAGAGAATTCTTATCTGTGGACCTTTCCCTAACTTCGGCACATGCACCCATCTGCAAAATGGCGGACGCAAGTGCAGAAGCTAGGGAGGGCCCAGGAAATTTAAAGTCTTCTTGCTCCTGGGTACTACAGGTAGCCGAGAGCCTGGAACACTGACCGAGGGCTGCAGTGAGCAGTCCCTGGTCACGTGACCGCTGTTTTCCAATGGATAATGGCGATTGGGTAAGTTAAAACACAGTTGAAGTTTGATGCTCTATTCGTTTTGAGTTCCATTGTGCATACGGACATAAGATTAGGGCCACAATGGGATGTTTCTGAACACGGGACAAATAGGGGTATCCATTTTGGGGTGAAAGTCTTCATTTCTATGTACGCTGTATAAAAAAACCTGTTTTTAAAATGACACAATTGCCCAAAAAATTTAAATCGTAATTTTTTTCCTTCTCCTTTGCTTAGATTCATTCAAAAACTGTGGGGTCAAAATATGCAGTAAACCCCTAGATGAATTCGGTAAGGGGGTCTAGTTTTCAAAATGGGGTCATTTGTAGGGGTATCTATCATTCTGACACCTAGGAGCCTGTGCAATGTTGGCTTGGTGCATGAAAACAAAGTGATAATCAATTTGTACGTTTCCTAAATGGTTAAAAAAAAAGAAACTAAAGTTTTTTGAATGTGCTTCCAGAATAAAGTAAACGGATGGAAATATATATCTTATCAAACATTTGTACAGTATGTTTGCACATATTTGAGATATTGCAGTTGAAAATGTGAAAAAATGACACTTTTTTTCAAAATCTTCCTAATTCTGCCGCTTTCAATAAATATGCACAAGTTCTATCGGTCTATTGTCACCACCTAAATAAAGAACAATATGTGGCGAAAAAACAATGTCAGAATCACTTGGATATGCAAAACCTTTACAGAGTTATTCTGTGTTAAAGTGACACATGTCAGATTTCCAAAATGTGGCCCGGTCATTAAGGGGTTAACCATTTCCACAAATTCCGTCTTGCAGGGCCCGCCGGTTACAACAGCTTTTATGTGTATTTAATTAGTAGTATGAAGTTCGCGGCTCAGAGCCGCGACGTACAGAAGCCGGTTTAATGGCAAATATTGCAGTTCATCCATAAATCTATGTTACGTTGCTACTAAGTTTCCCGGTTCACTGAGGTGTCTCGTGGGTGAGACAGAAATAGCGCGGTACCGTGTTAGCCAGAATAATCTACGTGCCGCTGGATACACTTGTGTAAAGAAGTGATAACTATATTGGCCAAGCAGCAAGATGCCATTATTGTAATAGGAGTTAATAGCTGCGCCCATCAGGTCACTTGGGGTCGCCGCGCTGCCCGCTATTCCCTGGCGTCATTCTTATACTCTTACCTTATAGTGTGCAGTGATACAAAACATGTAAGAGAGTGACGGACTAACAGCTTCACAGGAAATCACGGCTACAAATGAGATATAACAAACACACAAACAGTAAAACGGCATCATTACAATAGGGTGAAAGACGCAAGAAGAAAATACCTTTTTGCTATCACCCGGCTACATGTAGTAAAAACATACAGTTGTAGTCGAAATAATGCCCCCCCGACCCCCTCGTTAATAGTTACGTTTATTTGCCACATTTACAAAATATCAGGTGTATTCAAAAACCACGATCAATGAAGAATGTAAATGTTTCCACACAACGGATATAACAAGCGGTTTCACCACAAGATGCCCACTTTACTGGCTGCTGCGGTCTCAGTATTATCCCCCCCCCCCCCCCCCCCCCGTGACTGGCGTCTTTAGTCCTTAGTGGAGACCCTTCTGCTGTTCTGACGGGCTGCAGACCTGATGTATAACATGACAGCATCCTGAGGACTCTTATCCGGCCCTCATGGACAACGGCCTCCGGGTAACTACTATTCTGGGGCTCGGGTACTGCATCCGCCTTCTGAACATCCCACTAAATTTTCTATGGGGTGCAGGTCAGGTGACTGCGACGCCGCTACAGAATCTTCCTGGACTTCTTCTGACGCCTTGATGGACTCGGAGGTCTGCTTGAAGGTCTAATGACCTGAGAAGGCAATATTGATACATGAATGTGTACTGAATAGCCCCTTTATTAGAGCCCCCAAACCCTTTATTAGAGCCCCCTGCCCCTTTATTATAGACCAAGCCCCTTTATTAAAGCCCCACGCCCCTCTATTAGAGCCCCCGACCCTCTAACGACTGACGCTTCACCTTCACATGGCCCAATGATTGGGTAAATAAATGTTCCTAGGAGCAGTCTTGCCCCGCCATCAGTGTAAAAGGCCCTTCCCTCCCCCCCGCCTCCCTCCTGCTCACCCCCGCCGGCACCCGAATCTTTTCTTACGAGCTTGCATGTACTTGAAAAGGACAATACTTACTCGAGTATTTGTCCTTAGCGAGTATGCTCGCTCATCTCTAGTAGCAACCAATCACAGCGCAGCTTTCCTTTTAGCTCAGCAGTATAAGAAATAAAAGCTGCGCTGTGATTGGCTGCTGTGAGCAACAAAGATTTCCCACGAGTCGGTGCGGGGCTATTCCTGTGGCCCCTCTACAACAAACTTCATTGGAGTGTCGTTTACCAGGAAATATTTTAATTAGATGCACTGAAAGTAAAATTACATTCTGAGGAGGTTTCTGAAAAATTCCTCCTGTGTCTACAAAAGTAGGTCAGTGGGGCGAAACGCAAAGGGACCGCCATGTTGGTTTACCTGACTATCCAGTGTATTTGAATAGATGACACTTTTCATTATAACTATTAGTCCCCATTCCACTGACTTATATAGATTGCAGTCGCCAAAAATAAGATGGGCAGTTAAGCCACTCCCACAATGTTAGGCCCTGCCCACTTTAAAAAAAAAAAAGTGCTGAGGGCCGTTGCAGGCAATCAAATCAATCACATCATATACCTCTCCTGTAGATAGGGGATAACTCGTGGTGGCAGTAAGACCCCTTTAAGGATCCGGCAACAACTGCACTTTAGGGCTTTCTGTCTTTTTGTTTCACCGAAGTGAATGAGGTCTAACTACACTGTAGCACCCCAATGCGAAGACGGGCTTCAGGGCCCCCCAAGACAGTTCGTGCCCAGTCCATTGACTCTGATGTTCAGAAAGTTTTAGGTTTGTTCTAAAGCCCCCAAGGAACAAGTGCCCTCGCTTACCGGGAAGCGGGCGGTGCCATGAGTGGACGGGACGCAAGGCAGTTTCTTCTTTTCGTCCGTCAAGTCGTATTTCTGCTTCAGTATCGGCAGCTTAATGTGTAAATCTACGCGGTCTTTAGCTTTAATTATAAACTCCATGCCCAAACATGAAGGCCGATACAGCGGGGACATCTGTGACTGCGGAGAGACCAGCGATGCATGAAATGCAAATAGATCAGAAAGCGGAGCTCAGTGGTGCCATTTGTACAATAGGGGGCTTCTATTCGATATCTAGTAGAGATGAGCGAGTATACTCGCTAAGGCACATTACTTGAGCGAGTAGTGCCTTAGCCGAGTATCTCCCCGCTCTTCTATAAAGATTCGGGGGCCGGTGGGGGCGGGGAGCGGTGGGGGGAGAGTGGGGAGGAACGGAGGGGAGATCTCTCTCTCCCTCTCCCCCCCCCCCCCCCCCCAGCTCCCCCCCACAACTCACCTGTCACCCGCGCCGTCCCCCAAATCTTTAGAGACGAGCGGGGAGATACTCGGCTAAGGCACTACTCGCTCGCGTAATGTGCCTCAGTGAGTATACTCGCTCATCTGTAGTCATAAAGTGTCATCTTTACCCCCATGACGACGCCGACCCTTTCTTTTCATTTTCGTTATTTCTTCTTCACATTCAAAAAATCTGATCTTATTTTTCCTTCAACATCGCAGTCTGAGGGGGGGCGGCCAAACCGGAAGGACGTCGCCCCCCTTCAGCCAAACATACTATGTAAGGGCTGTTGCTGGTTTTTGTGGGACGAGTGGTATTTCTCAGTGATAGGATGTGCCATATAATGGACTGAGGAGTGTTCGAGCATTTCAAAGTGCTGTGAAATTGAAAACATTCCGCCATTTTTTAATGTGGGGGGGGGGGGGGGGGTTCTGCAGGTTACGCACTGCTGCAAAAATGAGATGATAGGTTTATTCTGCAGGTCGGTACGAATGCCACAACACCACATCTATATCGTTTTTATTTTGCTGTACTGATATAAAATAAAATAACCTTATTATTCCGTTGACACCGCTGTGCCGCGGGGCTCATTTTTTTGTGGCACGTCCAGTAGTTTCTGTTGGTACCATTTTGGAATACATACAACTCTTTGATCACTGTTTATTACCTTTTTTCTTGGAGACAGTATGACCAAAAAAGCGCAATTCTGGTGTTGTGCATTTATTTATGTTTATCATGCGGGGTGAATAATGCACACCTTGACAGTCACTCAGACGTCACCTCACAATCTCCCCCAAACTACAATCGGGGCATTTAAACGCCATTGTCAGAATTGACAGTGCCATTTAAAGGGTCAACAGCCATGATCAGCATGAGTGCTAATTGCCGCCATTGCCAGTAGTGGTCAGCTGTAAAAAACAGCCAGCAGCCACCATGTATAGAGCGGGTTCGGGCTCTGAGTCCACTCTAAATAAACCCCAGGCACTGGATTGAGCCAAATCTTCTAGACGTTGGTGTGGGGGAATGGGAGGTGTATAAAGAAAAGAAGAGATACAATAGAGCCAACGGAGATACAGCAGAGCAGCTGCAAAGAGAACATGGCGGATCCTCTTTAATGTTTGACTGTAACAGTCTGCGCACTTAATCGCTGTGCCGATCAGGTTTATCCAGTACTCCTTCTTCCATGTTCCTAGTTCCTAGTTTTGTTCAGCCTCTTGTCTGGTCCCTCGTTCCTACAGGATATCAGGGACAGTATTTTAGTCCTGATTGTCAGGAGAGATGGCTGTAAGGGACAGGGGTGTCTAGTGTTGAGGCGCAGCATAAGTGTGTGATCAAGGAAAGTCATAGGGAGAGCATCGCTCTGGTTCGGCTGCAGATTCCATGCCACTTTCTTTATATCCATCATGATTGTTGTCCTCAGCTCCACCCTGATTACCATCACCTCTGCCCCAAGAAGCTATTCATGTGTCTGTTATATCATTTATGTGTTACAGTATTGGCACATGCTTCATATCTCTATTTCTTGCAACAACCTGGTGTTTCTCTGTCCGACTCATCTTGGCACAATTCCTTTAAATGACGTGAATAGCCCTTTAAGGACTGCATATGAGGCCCTGAAACAGACCCGACTATCAGATAGAATGATTTTTTTTCCCAATAGTAATTGTATTACCCCAAACATTTTGAAGTTGACGTCATACCCCATGTGGTCCCATAGTTTTCATTATGTTTCGCCCTTAAGGTATTGTTTTGCAGAACATCATGTTAATTATATTTTTATAGAGATAAATGTGTCCTTCTCAGGTAGTCGTAACCTAATCTGCCACTGAAATGGCTGGTGATTAGTCGCTAAACAGCTTAGGTGCATTAGTGAGTAGCCTGCGGGGCCTGAGAGTTCCTACTGGATGTGATGAACTGGCTACTATGTGTTCACTAACTATCTCTGCCTTGTGTGTTACAAGAGACTTTGACAGCTGAAGTGTTTATGTTCTCCATCCGCAGTCATCGCTCATTACGACAGCCGACAGCCAAGTGGGGGCTGATACCGCTGTCGCTCCGGGCCGCGCTTGAACATTACAGTCATTGGATCCTGTTATTAGGGACTTTTCGCTTTTTTTAGTAAGATAGACTGAAAGACTCGGGATGTGACAGATATGTAAGGAAATGTATTCCTTGGGGTATCAGGATGGGAGTCTCTTGGCGGCTGAAAATCTCTACCTTTTATTAGAGTTTTTGTGAATTTTGCCATTCTTTATTTTAATTAAAGTGGTTTTGCCACCAGCGTTTATCTACAAGATAGTGAACACATATGAGATCATGGGGGAATCGGACCACGGGGGACCCAAGCAATCCTCAGAACTGTGCCACCAGATACCCCCATTAAATAGAGCAGCAATGTACATGACCTCTGCGCCATTGGAGTGACCATTGTTTTCAATGGGACTGGCGGCAGCATTGCGAGGTCTTCCACTGAAAACAATTGGAGGAGCTCCGCGGTCCTCCGTCGTGGCTGACAGCGACACGGAAGATTGCATCATCTCCAAAGTGATGCCAGGCATTTTTGATATGAGAACGCCTCGCATCCTCGGGGAATTCACGTGGTGGGAGCGTGATATGGCGGCGGGATTCACTGCCCAATATCGCATTCGCCAGTGTGGAGTTAGCCTGAGGCCGTGTTCATGGTTTTTGTTGCATTTTTGAACTACAAGTAAAGAACACATGAAAAAACTGCACGTACTATTAAAACCGCATGGAGGTTTTTGATGCGTTTTTCAATTGTGTTTGAAGTGTGCAATCATATACAGAAGACAAGCATGCTCCATATCACTATATACAGGCTGTATGACTTATAGCAGCTGTACCTATAGAATTATATACAGGAGATACTCAGGTTATACCAGCATGTTCCATATCATTATATACAGGAAATGTATAACTTATACCAGCTGTACATATATAATTATATACAGGAGATATCCAGGTTATACCAGAATGGTATATATCACTATATACAGGAGATGTATAACTTCTACCAACTGTACATATATAATTATATACAGGAGATCTCCAGGTTATACCAGCATGGTCCATATCACTATATACAGGATGTATAACTTATACCAACTGTACATATATAATTATATACAGGAGATACCCAGCTTATACCAGCATGCTCCATATCACTATATATAGCAGATGTATAACTTATACCAGCTGTACATATATAATTATATACAGGAGATACCCAGCTTATACCAGCATGCTCCATATCACTATATATAGCAGATGTATAACTTATGCCAGCTGTACATATATAATTATATACAGGAGATACCCAGGTTATACCAGCATGCTCCATATTACTATATACAGGTTGTATAACTTATACCAGCTGTACATATATAATTATATACAGAAGATACCCAGCTTATACCAGCATGCTCCATATCACTATATATAGCAGATGAATAACTTATGCCAGCTGTACATATATAATTATATACAGGAGATACCCAGGTTATACCAGCATTATAAACTGAACATCTTCAAGGGTTTAACTCAACACACTCCCATTGAAAGGAACATGTAACTACTGGCATACCGCTAGAGGTTGCAGGGGTTTTAGTTGTGACCTGGTCCTTAAGCAAATGGGGGGCCCATGAGCCTCCTTCATATGCCGTATTACTGCCATGATTGGTCCAGCCAGTAGTGACTGATAGCGGAGGAGAAGACCATGCAGTGTAACAAAGTATTTACCACATGTAATCATATATGTATAGCTAGTATAAGTTATACCAGCTATACATACATGATTATATACAGGAGATCTCCAGGTTATACCCGCATGCTCCATATCACCATATACAGGAGATGTATAACTTATACCAGCTGTACATATATAATTATATACAGAAGATACCCAGGTTATACCAGCATGCTCCATATCACGATATACAGGACATGTATAACTGGTTCCAGCTTAACATATATAATTATATACAGGAGATACCCAGGTTATACCAGCATGTTCCATATCATTATATAGAAGGAGATGTATAACTTATACCAGCTGTACATATATAATTATATACAGGAGATACCCAGGTTATACCAGCATGCTCCATATCACTATATACAGGATGTATAACTCATACCAGCTGTACATATATAATTATATACAGGAGATACCCAGGTTATACCAGTATGCTCCCTATCACTATATACAGGATGTATAACTCATACCAGCTGTACATATATGATTATATACAGGAGATACCCTTGTTTTATCAGCATGCTCCATATCACTATATACAGGAGATGTACAACTTATACCAGCTGTACCTATATACTTATATACAGGGGATACTCAGGTTATACCAGCATGCTTCATATCACTATATACAGGAGATGTATAACTTATACCAGCTGTACATATATAATTATATACAGGAGATACCCAGGTTATACCAGCATGCTCCATATCACGATATACAGGACATGTATAACTGGTTCCAGCTTAACATATATAATTATATACAGGAGATACCCAGGTTATACCAGCATGTTCCATATCATTATATAGAAGGAGATGTATAACTTATACCAGCTGTACATATATAATTATATACAGGAGATACCAAGGTTATACCAGTATGCTCCATATTACTATATACAGGTTGTATAACTTATACCAGCTGTACATATATAATTATATACAGAAGATACCCAGGCTATACCAGCATGTTCCATATCACTATATACAGGAAATGTATAACTTATACTAGCTGTACATATATAATTATATCCAGGAGATACCCAGGTTATATCAGCATGCTCCATATCACCATATATAGGATGTATAACTTATACCAGCTGTGCATATATAATTATATACAGAAGATACCCAGCTTATACCAGCATGCTCCATATCACTATATATAGCAGATGTATAACTTATGCCAGCTGTACATATATAATTATATACAGGAGATACCCAGGTTATACCAGCATGCTCCCTATTACTATATACAGGATGTATAACTCATACGAGCTGTACATATATGATTATATACAGGAGATACCCTTGTTTTATCAGCATGCTCCATATCACTATATACAGGAGATGTACAACTTATACCAGCTGTACCTATATACTTATATACAGGGGATACCCAGGTTATACCAGCATGCTTCATATCACTATATACAGGAGATGTATAACTTATACCAGCTGTACATATATAATTATATACAGGAGATACCCAGGTTATACCAGCATGCTCCATATCACAATATACAGGACATGTATAACTGGTTCCAGCTTAACATATATAATTATATACAGGAGATACCCAGGTTATACCAGCATGTTCCATATCATTATATAGAGGGAGATGTATAACTTATACCAGCTGTACATATATAATTATATACAGGAGATACCCAGGTTATACCAGCATGCTCCATATTACTATATACAGGTTGTATAACTTATACCAGCTGTACATACATAATTATATAGAGAAGATACCCAGCTTATACCAGCATGGTCCATATCACTATATATAGCAGATGTATAACTTATGCCAGCTGTACATATATAATTATATACAGGAGATACCCAGGTTATACCAGCATTCTCCATATCACTATATACAGGATGTATAACTTATACCAGCTGTACATATATAACTATATACAGTAAATACCCAGCAGGGAACCACTCTTTCCCTGCTGCTGGGGAAATCCTCCATCTTTACTGCACGGGAACTTCTCTATCCCTGCTGAGATGAAGGGAGTCCTGCAGGGCTTCCCTTCATCTCTCCTCCCAGAACAGCTGCGCTTTTTTCAGCAACACGCAGCTCCCAATCGAGGAAATAGGTGATTTGAACACTAATTAAGCTCGGGACTTAATTGTGGAAAATTATCCATTCACGTGATTTTCGGAGAGTTAACCGTGATTTTTTTGCACGGTTGACTTCTGTGTGATTTTGACGCCAATATAAATGAGCCCTAATGACACCCCCCCCCTCCCCCATTCCTTAGCTTAAAAGTACTTCTAATTCTGGGAAAACTGCTAAAACATGCCAAGCTAGATTTACTGATGCAATCAGAAGATAACGGCTCAATGAAGCCGCTACTAAGTACACAAAAAGAAATAGGGAAGTTCACCGAGCTGCAGTGACAGCTACCAACAAGCGAATCTAGAGGTCCATAGAGCTGCAGCAGCTAAATACCAAGAAAGTAAACCTGAGATTTATAGAGCTGCTGCAGCTAATTATCAACAGAATAACCCCGAAATTCACTGAGAAGCTGTTAATAGATGCGATAGAAATGATCCAAGAGGACAATCATAAGGGGGAAAGGGGAAAGAAGAGGCTCCTGCTATGTGTTGTAGCGGTGGTAAGGTGCAAATTCCAACCTTTGAGTCTTTGCCTGAGCCGCTCTATAGTTTAATAATGGGTTCTCATCCGGAGCAAAACATTTTATGGACTGTACTGGAAAGTACAATAGTTACTTTCAAATGACGTCCTTTAAGCTAAGTTAGAAAATCATTTTATGACTACTGTCAAAGTGCAAGGACAGGTGCACCACTTAGTTGGTAGTCTGCTGTCTTTGCCCCAACAAAAACCTCAATTTCTACAGATTTATTTCTTTGGTAAAGATGAAGGAGAAGCAAACCTGAGATGCAGCAATTTGCCCGTCGTGAAACACAATTTGGTTAAACAGTTGCAAGCGATGCTAAAAGATAAGAAAATAAAGGACTTAAAATCTACTCTAGAGAAAATACCTCAAAATTGTGAAAAGTTTGACGTTGTTATCCATGTTGATAGAAAACCATCCAATGCTCATAGAGGGCTCTTTAATTGACCTACAGCAAGCAAAGTGACTGGTCATAGTTGGTCAGCAGTTCAAACAGTGAGATATTATGTTACAAAGCCATGATAACAGATGGCAATATATCAGTGAGTTGCAGCAGTCGTACAATGCCTAACAGTATCCACTGCTTTTCCATTATGGTGAGGATGGTTATGCTATTTTAGGTCTGCTACCTGTGTCTGATGCTCTCTTGCTATTCTGGGCAGATGCGGGCATTGCTCTGTTCCTTCTGTATGAATGTACTAGTTTTTCTATTTTCTACCAGCAATGCACTAGTTAACCCTGCTTAGTGCTCACAGCCCAGCTGCAGCTTTACTGGCAATTACCTTCCTATTTAACTGAGCTGGGAATCCTCCATTTTTGCTTCAGTATTGTTGTGTGTTTGTCTCAGACACTCAGCACATCTAGGTCGCCTGTCTAAAGAATGCTTTGTGTATTCTATCATGCTTCTGTATCTGTTTATTCTGTATGTGCTTTAGCCTGTGTGCATTTGTCTATTTCCTTCCAGTCTGTGCATCGTTTCCCTCTCTTTGGTAAGTCAGTCCTGTTCTATGTGTCCTGTGTTCAGTACATCATCCCTGTGTCCTGTTAGAGATAGTTAGCCCTAAGGTTCCAGTGTGGGGCCGTTGTTATCAGGACGCCTACCCTGCTTTTAGGCAGCGGTTTCCCATCTTCTTGATTAGCTAAGGGCAAGTTTCCCATCTGAGATTACCTTGCAACTAGGGTCAGCTGCCAGCCAAAGCAGGTCCGGTCCAAAAGCCAGGCTGGTTGGTTAGCACAGTGGGTCCACTTTTGCTATCCGTAACCCTATTGATATTCCCCAGTGTGACCCTAAAACAAAGTTGCTCCTTAAAAAACAGTATCTACATAAAATTTTTATTTCTACCCTATCATAACCAGAGAAACTGATACTAACCGTTTGCTGTACTATCAATCTTTTTTCAGTCAATATATAGTTGATATGTACACAAAAATAGAGAGAGACCGAGCGATTTAACTATATCAAAAACAACCAAGCACAACTCAGAGCAGAGATACATATTTAAGATGCTATAGGGGGCAGGATACCGATTCCGCTCAGCTTGGGCAAATGGTGGGGCTCTCATCCTCAGTCACTGGTTCCCCTCAATATTTGCATGAAAAAACTCAAGACGCTATGACGTATGTGGGTTATTATGGTCATCCCGACCTTTTCATCACATTTCCGTGTAATCCTCGATGAAAGGAAATTACGGAAGTATTGCTGCTTGGTCAAAAGCCCCACAATCATCATGAGCTCATAGCTAGAGGATTTTACCTAAAAGTTAAAACATTATTGGCATCATTAACAAAGGGGCATTTGTTTGGAAAATGCAGTTGTTGTATGCATTCTGGTGAATGACAAAAGAGAGGTCTTGCTCAGATCCACCCTAATAATGACCGTCCACTATAATAACGGAGAGTGCTATTATCTACATCCTCCACTTCATGAAATTAGAGGGCCAACGTCATTCTTGGATTTGAAGTCTGTTAATGGTATTGTTCCCCCGACATATCAGTCTGTGAGGCTCCAGGCTTGCTGGAGGATGGCAAGCACTGGAATGCTTCTATGGAAGAAGCTTCTCTTTGTGTTTCTCCATTCAGACCACGAGAACTTTTCTCAGTATTGTTGATATTTTGTTAGACGCTTTATGTCTTTGCGAAACAATCCAAGGATTCATATAGTGTCAGAACTGCAAGAAAATGGATGAAATGTATAATAAATGCCTGACTTCTGAAGACGCAGTGTTGTCTTTGGGAGGAGAATGTTCAGAACACTATGACTTACCTCAACCTACAAGATGTGATACAGTCTTACAAAAGAGAGATTACCTCCGATAGATCCGTTACAACACCGTTTTCTTGACACAAGTAGCATCTAATAATGAAACTTCGTTAACTGAAGAACAGTTTCAAGTTTACAACCAAATTTTAGAAAGCGCTAAGAAGGGCATTGGTCAAATATTTTCCTGGATGCTCCTGGGGTATTGGCAAAACATTTGTCCTCAATCTACTACTAGCCAGAATACGGAACGATCGTGGGATAGCCTTGGCTGTGGTATCTTCTGGCATTGCTGACACATTACTAGATGGAGGTAAGATGGCTCATTCTGCTTTTAAACTGCCCTAAAATCTAATGCATGTAGAGACGCCTCTGTGCAATATATCAAATCAGAGTAATATGGCGCAGGTGCTGGAAGAGACTAAGGTAATAGTATGGGATGAATGCACTATGGCTCATAAAGGTGGAGGTGAAGAGCTCAGTAGAACTCTGAAAGACATAAGGGCATATGATGGCTTAATGTGTGTATGTTTGGGGGGGGGGGGTACAGTTCTCTTAGCTGGAGACTGTCAACAAACCTTACCAGTTGTGCCCAGGGGAACATAAGCCGATGAAGTAAGGTCATGTTTAAAACCCTCATATTTGTGGTCTCATATTCAGAAACTTGCCCTAATAACAAATATGAGAGCTCTCTTAAAGGGGTTGTCCCGAGGCAGCAAGTGGGTCTATACACTTCTGTATGGCCATAATAATGCACTTTGTAATGTACATTGTGCATTAATTATGAGCCATACAGAAGTTATAAAAAGTTTTATACTTACCTGCTCCGTTGCTAGCGTCCTCGTCTCCATGGTGCCGACTAATTTTCGGCCTCCGATGGCCAAATTAGCCGCGCTTGCGCAGTCCGGGTCTTCTGTAGTCTTCTATGGAGCCGCTCGTGCCAGAGAGCGGCTCCGTGTAGCTCCGCCCCGTCACGTGCCGATTCCAGCCAATCAGGAGGCTGGAATCGGCAGTGGACCGCACAGAAGAGCTGCGGTCCACGAAGACAGAGGATCCCGGCGGCCATCTTCAGCGGTAAGTATTGAAGTCACCGGAGCGCAGGGATTAAGGTAAGCGCTCCGGTAAGCTTCCTTTACTTCCCTGCATCGGGGTTGTCTCGCGCCGAACGGGGGGGGGGGGGGTTGAAAAAAAAAAAAACCCGTTTCGGCGCGGGACATCTCCTTTAAGGGGCGACACTTCTGATTGGCATTTTTCAGAGTTGCAACTTAAAATAGGAGACAGAGAAAACTCTAGATGTGAAGGTAAGATCCTCGTAATACCAAGTGTAGAGGCCCGGAGGGTCCTCCAGAATAGTCACATCAACTTTTGTCCTGTCACATCTGTCCATGTGCTTTCCTTGGGCATAGAAAGTGCCGCAAGTCAGAGAAACCCCGTTTCTTCTTTTCCTAAGCTGAGAGCTTAGTGCTGGCGGTAGCTGGTTACCTATTGGCTATATGTCACGCCTCCACTAATTGGTGAGTGAGTCCAGGGCAGGAAACCTTAACTTGAGTCCCTATGCAAAGTGAGTGGAGAGGAGAAAAGTGCAGGAAGAGAGGGAGGAAGTGAAGGAGGAGTCAGAGCAGAGAGACTGAGGAGGAGAGCAGTTGGAGCAGAAAGGAGTCTTCAGCAAGTTGTGGTTGGAGAGGAGGAGTGTTAGCAAGTCAGCCGTGGGTGCAGTATTTCACAAAGCCAGCAAGGTAGCAAGGTCCCTTTCCGCTGCCTTGTCAACTCTGCAGTGATGAGATCTGAGTTGGAGGCCAGCGTTCCACAAAACAGTAAGTTAAACTACCCAGTGAACTCAAAGCCAGGATTAGTTCAACGGCCATTTTCAACTAGCATCTAACACCTGCATTATACACGTCTAGTAAGCCCACCAGCTATTCAATACTGAGGGGAAGTCATGACTAGGTACAACGGAGTCGTCGCTGTGACCACTTACCCCCCCATTACCCCTTTTAACCTAGCTTATCTAAAATAAACACCGACAACTTCTTTTTGGATTAAATTTGGCCACAGCAGCCAATTTTATTATAACATACAACAATAAATCCTGAATAACACTTTTTTAACCCTGATCCTAACTACTATGGAGAGATCCTTGGAGTTCCCCACAAAATTATCTGTCGCCTCACCCAAAAAACAAGGAAGATAGGTGTAACTGTCTCCCGTCTCCTAAAAATCCTGACTCGGGAAACCCTATCTTCCAAACTACGCCTCCCGTCTCCAATCACCTGACTCAGGAGACTCGCCATTTACCTCGAGTCACCAACCTCCCGACCCCGAGGCTATCTAGCCATACCCCGGCTATTAACAACCACAACTTTAGCAGGTAACCCCCTGCCAAACAAGAGGCGACAGACCCACCTACAATTTAAAACTAACCAGAGGGGGGAGGAGGTAACTCTACTAACCCCTGCCTCCCCCCTTACCCCCTCCCTAACCGCCACAGCCAGCACGGCTTGAAACCTCAAGCCTGCGCCGCCCTCCACAACAACAAGGCACGCTCCACTCCCTCCTGAACTGCCTCTAACCACAAGTCCAAACCTATCTCATTTAAATGCACCCCATCTTGTCTCCAATAATTCCCCCTGCCAGACTCTAGGTCTATGTGTCGCACCGCGACCCCCCCATTCCTTCCCACAAAGCGAGATACTTCCCTATTAAGCTTTATTCTCGCTTTGTCTAATCCTCTTGCAGTCCGCACAAACTTCCATACCTGCCTAGGCACGATCTCTGACCAGACCACCACCATCTTCTTATGCGCCGCTAACAATCTCAGGATATCATACCTGATATCCCTCGATAGATCCCTGAAGGGCCTTTTCCCCAAATCATTCCCCCCTGCATGTATAAAAACTATGTCCGGGGCCCTGTCTAAACCCACCATCCTCTCAAACTCCTCCAACACTTTGCACCACGACATCCCTCTAACTCCCATCCATCTCAGGACCGCCTCTGACCTAGGAAACCTCAACTGTCTCCCGTCCTGCCTCACACTAGCCCTCTCCGCCCCCCAATAAACATATGAGTGGCCCATAATCCACACAAGCGCCGATTGTGGACCTGAAACAAAAAGGAGAAAACAAAATTGACCAACACCCCTTGATTATCATTATACCCCCTACCCCCCTAACACTGTTACAGCAACTGGGGACGAACATACAATTTATATCTCCCAGATTGCCACCTACCGATTTTTCTAATCGACTCGCCCGACAAACCTTGCACCTGTGCCTCTGTAGCCGCCCCCACCCTAAACGAGTGTGTCCCAAATTGCGACTCATCTAAACCGAGCTCCCTCAGCGCCTTCCTAAAGATCGCTGTAAACTGGAAGCGTGACAAAAACTGGCCCCCCTCATGCTGCAATAAAGGGCCTAATCTCTTACCCGCTACCTCAGTATAGCTAACCCATGCCGACACGGGGCACATTATTGACCCGTGAACCCTACCCAATCTAATCAAATGTCCCCGCCCAGCCTGAACTGTTTTTGATCGGCGTATGACCAACTCTAAATGGTCATCAACTTTTCTAACATCCCCCCCCCCTGTAAACCTCCCCCAACTGATTTACTAGGGGACACCAACTCCCCCACCCTAAATGCCCCAAAAAATGCCAGTGAAAACGCTAACCTGAATAACGATTTTTCGAACAACGTATCGCAGAGGCCTTCCAGTACCCCCCCTAACTTTTCTAACAACTCAAACGAAACTGGTCTACGTAAGTCCACACTGCCTTTACCTTTTCTAAAACCCTTCAACGCTTGTCTCACTAGGAAATTCTTCGTTATATCCCCCACCCCCCTTAACTTACACCCAAATGCTACCCCTGCCATGAACCTGTTCGCTCGTGACACCGAAACATTATCCTGCTCTGCCTTACCCAACCAACTTAACAGCACCCCCACTCTATCTTCCTCCGCCTCTCCTATCCCAAGCTGACCTACCCAGCCTTCCCACTCCTGCCACGCTGCTATATACGCAGCTCTAGTACCCTGAGCCAGTGACCTCTCGATTAGATGCCCCACTGCTCTCTTACCACACTCCAAAGATGAGACGGGCATGTCCTCCCTCGGTCCTCTGCCTGAGGGGCCAGGGTCCTGAATCGCTCCCACTGAAACCGAGAAAGAGCATCCGCGATTGAATTCTCAATCCCCGGCACGTGCACCGCCACTATCCAAATATTCATCTTCAATGTTTCCAATACCAGGTGGCGCAACAAATTCACCACCGGGGGTGATGAGGCGGTCAAAGCATTGATCACCTGCACCACCCCCATATTGTCGCAATGGAACCTCACCTTCTTGTTCTGAAGGCGATCGCCCCAAAGCGCCACGGCCACCACTATTGGAAACAGTTCCAACAATACCAGATTCTTCGTCAAACCTTCCTCCCGCCATCTGACCGGCCATTCCCCAACACACCATTGCCCCTGGCAAAATGCCCCAAATCCCGCACTCCCTGCCGCGTCTGTAAACAACTCGTAGTCCACATTCTCACTCACTTCCGAGATTATCATGGACCTCCCATTGTATTTGTTTAAAAAGGAAGCCCAGACTGCTAGGTCCCCTTTTAAACTCCTCCCCACTCTGATGTAGTGATGCGGGGCTCGAATTCCCGCCGTGGCCGACGCCATTCTTCGACAAAATATTCGCCCCATAGGCATTATTCTGCAAGCGAAATTCAACTTGCCCAATAATGACTGAAGCCCCTTCAGCGTGACTTTCTTGACTTTCCGTGTCTTTTCTACCTCGCATTTTAAATCACGCAACTTATCTTCCGGCAATTGACATACCATCGCCTCCGTATCAATCCAGATGCCCAAAAACTGAAGAGAAGTTGCAGGGCCCTCTGTCTTGTCGGGAGCCAAAGGCACCCCGAACCGATCCGCCACCCACTGTAACGTTCCCAGCAGAGTCGCACACATCGGCGATTCCGCTGGGCCAATACACAAAAAATCGTCAAGGTAGTGAATTACTGACTGCTGCTTTGCAGTGTCTTTCACTACCCATTCCAAGAAAGTGCTGAAGGCTTCGAAGTATGCACATGAGATTGAACATCCCATGGGCAGACACCGATCGGCGAAATACTTACCTCCCCAAAAACAACCAAGTAAGCGAATACTATCTGGAGAAACCGGCAAAAGGCGGAACGCCGACTCAATGTCGGCTTTCGCTAACAGCGCCCCCCTCCCATACCTTCTTACCCATTTTAGTGCCGCATCAAAAGATGTATAAACCACCGAACAGAGCTCAGGGTCTATACCATCGTTCACTGATGCCCCTTTCGGATAAGAAAGATGGTGTATTAACCGAAACTTATTCGGTTCCCTCTTAGGTACTACTCCCAGGGGAGACACTACGAAGTTCCGGAGGGGAGGCTCCTGAAAGGGGCCTGCCATCCGCCCTAAGCTAATTTCTTTTGCCAGTTTCTCCGAAACCACTTCCGGATTCCTCATGGCCGAGAGTAGGTTTTTTGTTGATAACGGAATCTCATGTTTTGGGGGAGGGATCTGAAACCCCCCCCGAAAACCTTCTTCCAACAATTTCGCCTTTTCCCTGTCAGGATACCTATTTAGAAACCTGACCATCTCTTCCAGCCTCACCGGCGTCCTCCCTTTTTCCACCCCCTCCTGCGGCCTTTCCTTTTCCTTTCTTAAAGCATTTTGATGCTCCATGTGACCCGCCATTGCAGTGTGAGCAGACATGCTTAAATCTGCAGCCTGCTCCGAATTTGCATTGGCCCTCATTAAATTGCCAACACAAACCGACTCTATTACCCCCTGACTGACCCCCCTGGTTTCCCCCCTGTGAGGTTGAAGCCAGGCCTGATGGCCCGGCTCCCCCGTGAAAAGGCTGCCCAAATCGACTAGGTGCCATGACCCGAAGCCACAGACCAATATCTTTTTGGTCCCAACGGATTGACGGCTTCACCGCCTTACGTTGCCTAAACTGTTCGTCGTACCTTAACCAGGTTTGACCCCCGTAAACCCGATACGCCTCGCCTATCGAATCTAGATAACAGAAGAGGCCGGAACAGTTCTCCGGCGCCTTCTCCCCAATTACGCTGGCCAATATAGCGAACGCCTGCAACCAATTATTAAATGTTTGAGGAATTAAACGCCATCTGCGTTTTTCTTCCTCCTCCTTCTTGTATTCGGTCCTTTTGCCTTTGTCCAAATTAAATTTCTCCAAAGGCAAGAGGGAGAATATCTCTACAAATTCGTCCCGCCATATCTTCTCCCTCGTTTCCTTCTTAAGATGTGCTCCTAACGGGCCCTCGAAACACACGTATACCTCCCCTTTTGCCCTATCGTCCAACCGCACTGCTTCCCCGTCCCTTTCCGTTTGTACGGCAACCGTCACCCCTGACGCCGTTTCATCTGCCCCCCCCGAGCTGACCCCTAGAGTACTTACCCTACTGGAAGGGGTTGCCATTGAAGTACTCCATGCAGCCACCGGCGATGGCCCCACGTCCGGCCCTCCCGTTCCCCCTGCCTGGACTCCCCCAGTCGCCCCAGCGGGGAAGCCCTCCCCGCCAGACGACACACTACCCGGCGTGTTAAACGCCGTTCCAGGCAAACCGACCGACCCCATTTCCTGCCTCCGCAGGAATTCCCACATACAACCCATAAGTGCCCTCAAATCGTTATCCCCCCCATGCGCACCAGCAAAACTGACCGCACCACTACCTATACCCCCCCCTACAGGCACAGATCTAGCAATAACATTTACAGTGTTTTGTGTGGTAGACTCACCGGGCTGCGCAGGTGCTGTGGGCCCACCAGCCGCCGCTCCGTCTTCCTGGCGTCTCATCCTGGGATCCGTCCATGTCCCGCCCGATCCGTCTGATTCCTCCGCCGACTGCCGCCTCTCCGCTGCGCGCGCAGCCGCCCCGCTGGAACTCAAAAAACCAGCATTAATAAAATCCTCCGGACCAGCCTGCTGCTGTCCCCTTCTTCCGCCGAACACCTGCTCCAGCTCCCCTCCCCTGGTCCCACGGCTAACCCTCCCGCTGGGTCCACACTGCTCCCCTCCAGCAGCTCTGGACCCTCTGCTCTGTCCTGACACGGATCCTCTCGCCGAACTGGGACAAGGGCGCTCCTCTCTGCTACCCTCACCGCTGGAGCGCCCCCCCCCCTCTAACTGCTCCTGGAGCCGACTGTGCAGTCGCAGGTCCCGGCCCCCTCGCAGCCCGGGTACCTGCGCTGCACGCAGCGCCACGCCGCCGATTAGGATTCCTCCCAGCCCTGGCCCCCCCCCCTGCCGCCGTGGGGGCTGGCCCGGCTGGAGGTTCCACAGATGGGCTCCCTGTGCGGCGCCGGCGCACAGGCGCGTGCTCGGGGCTAAGCCTCTCCGGCGCACGCGCCCGACGCGGCCTCCTCTCCCTCTCTGGAACTGCCGCCGCTCCCCCCTCTCCCTCACTTGCCAGTCTTTCGAGCCACCCGATTCCTCGCTCAGCTGCCGCTGCCCGGATCCTCTCCATCAGCGCTTCCATCTCTTCAGGCTCTTCTTGAACTGCAGTACCTCCGATCTCCACCGGGGGCAATCTTCCTGCTCAGGTCCTGTCACCAACGGTGTTTTGTGCTCCGGTCTTCTGAACAGCGATCTTCCTGCTCCGGTCTTCTCACTAACAGACTTCTTGCTCCGATCTCCTCACCAGTGGTCTTCCTGCTCTGGTCTTCTCACCAGTGGTCTTCTTGCTCCGATCTTCTCACCAGCGGTCTTCCTGCTCCGGTCTTCAGGTAGGTCTTCTAATTTCTTCTGTCTTCACCCGATCGTCCTCTGCTTCAGGTCCTCCCGATCTTCCTCAGCTGCCACGCTTAAATTCTTATCCTGCTGTCTTTTTTCTTCGGTCTTCACTCTTCTCCCCGTCCAGGTTCCAGGTCCTTCTTCTTCCTCTGCTGCTCCCGGAATGACTCCTCCCCCTTTTCTTCCCGCTCTTTCTATCCCATAAACCTTTGCTCCCCCTCATTACACCCCCTCCCTTTTAACCTCCACCTCACCTTATTTTCATTTAAAATATTAACCCTTTCCTCCCCGTTAACCCCGTCATGATCGCCTTCACCTACGGCCCTGCGGGCCCCGCTTCCGGCCTCCCTTTACTGATTAACTTCTAGGAGAATAGAGCGTTGAAGAAATTGTTGTTTAAGATACAAATCTACTGTTTTCAACAGGTTCTATTACTGCTTTATTGCGGGCTCTGCTACATCCTTAATGCTGCAAAATTGAGTTGTATTTCATCTGTATTCACAAAAGCGTCAGTAAACCTGCAGGCGCCCAGTTTAGTAGAACAAGCTACTGGACTTGTCTCAAGTTATTTCACCACCACTATACTTGTGAGTTCAGGTTGGAGTACTGGCGTCATCCGTGACAAAATAACTGTTTATTTTAAACGTATCTTCACACGTTAATTTTGCCACTATGCGACAGCTCAGCAAAGCACATGTTATCGCCCCTGTCGGGAGAGATTATAGAGCCACCCGTGACAACCATCTTGCAATCCCTGTTGTCTCACCCACTTTGGCGTGCTTAGCTCGGCCATTGCACCAAGCTTAGCCATAGTGGGGACCTCTCTTAAAGAACTGATTGCTTAGGGGTACCCCAACAACTCTGACATCAAAGCCAAGCACATAAATTGGTTATGTGAGCGTGCGATATTAACTCCCAAAACTGACAAAGTAGCTGCTATTAATGAGCTTTAGTTGAAATCATTTGAAGGAGAAGAGATGCAATATAAATCTATAGATTCAGAACTACAAACCGATGACGCAGTGAACTCCTAAACACCCTCAACATAGCCGGTCTTCCCGCATAACTTCATTCTTAAGTTATGTTACTAGAGGGCCTAAACCCTCCCGCATTATGTAATGGCACCAGACTGCAAATAGAAGTTCTCCACAGAAATGTTATGGAGGCCACAGTAATCACTGCATGTGCTAAAGGGGACTCTGTACTCACACCGCGAATACCATTAATACCCACTGAGCACCCGACTGGGTTCAGAAGACTGCAGTACCCCTCAAGGTCTTGCAATGATGATCAATAAATGGCAGGGCGATCGTTGAAGGCAGCCGGAATAGACTTGAGGGAGGATTGTTCTTCACATGGTCGGGTCTAGGTGGCCGGGACCAGAGTGAGTTCTGCTAGCGGTCTGGCGGTTCTCGCACCTGAATACTACCAATGTAGTTTACAAAGAGGTCCTTCACTAATCAGGATTATAATATGGGGATTATGAGAATGCTTTATAGAATAAAGGTATATGATAAAGAAAGATAAAGGCTTAGAACATAAGTTAATTAGCGATGGACCAGCAACATAATAATTCTGGAGATAGTTAGGATTTGTAGCATCTAGAAATCATAATACGGATTTCACGCGGATGAAGTCGCCTGTATATAATTATATAAGTACAGCTGGTACAAGTTATACATCTCCTGTATATAGTGATATGGAGCATGCTAGTATAAACTGGGTATCTCCTGTATATAATTAATAATTATATATGTACAGCTGGTATAGGTTATACATCTCCTGTATATAGTGATATGGAGCATGCTGGTATAACCTGGGTATCTCCTGTATGTAATTATATATGTACAGCTGGTATAAGTTATACATCTCCTGTATATAGTGATATGGAGCATGCTAGTATAAACTGGGTATCTCCTGTATATAATTATATATGTACAGCTGGTATAAGATATACACCTCCCTGTATATAGTGATACGGACCATGCTGGTATAACCTGGGTATCTCCTGTATATAATTATATCAATACAGCTGGTATAAGATATACATCTCCTGTATATAGTGATTTGGAGCATACTGGTATAACCTGGGTATCTCCTGTATATAATTAATAATTATATATGTACAGCTGGTACAAGTTATACATCTCCTGTATATGGTGTTACGGAGCATGCTGGTATAACCTGGGTATCTCCTGTATATAATTATATATGTACAGCTGGTATAAGTTATACATCTCCTGTATATAGTGATATGGAGCATGCTGGTATAACCTGGGTATCTCCTGTATATATGTACAGCTGGTATAAGCTCTACAGCTCCTGTATATAGTGATATGGAGCATGCTGGTATAACCTGGGTATCTCCTGTATATATGTACAGCTGGTATAAGTTCTACAGCTCCTGTATATGGTGATATGGAGCATGCTGGTATAACCTGGAGATCTCCTGGATATAATTATATATGTACAGCTAGTATAAGTTATACATTTCCTGTATATAGTGATATGGAACATGCTGGTATAGCCTGAGTATCTCCTGTATATAATTATATATGTACAGCTGGTATAAGTTATACATCCTATATATGGTGATATGGAGCATGCTGATATAACCTGGGTATCTCCTGTATATAATTATATATGTACAGCTGGTATAAGTTATATATCTCCTGTATATAGTGATATGGAGCATGCTGATATAACCTGAGTATCTCCTGTATATAATCACGTATGTATAGCTGGTATAACTTATACTAGCTATACATATATGATTACATGCGGTAAATACTTTATTACACTGCATGGTCCTCTCCTCCGCTATTAGTCACTTGCGGCTGGACCAATCACGACAGTAATACGGCATATGAAGGAGGCTCATGGGCCCCCCATTTGCTTAAGGACCAGGTCACAACTAAAACCCCTGCAACCTCTAGCGGTATGCCAGTAGTTACATGTTCCTTTCAACGGGAGTGTGGTGAGTTAAACCCTTGAAGATGTTCAGTTTATAATGCTTTGCACTTCTTGTGTGGAAAACACTGGAATATGGAGGGAAAGTGCACCATGGCATTTGTGTTTATTATTGCTTCTGGCCCTTTAAGAGATGAGCACTTCTTGTGGAGTACCTTTTGGTGATGGGTAGTTCTGCCTGTTTGGCAGTCCTGGATGTCAGCTGTATAATATAGCGGCACCTGCAAGGGCTGTGAAGATTTACACTGACTTCAGGCCCACCACCCGGGTCAGGGAGAACAGGACAGTCTGTTATCGCCATGTCTTACCTGCTCACAGCTACTGCAGGCTTTATGAAGTTATACTGGTCATATTGTAATACCCCAGAGTTGGGGTCCCACAGCAATGCTACAGCCACTTTCTGTATTGCTTTAAATATGTGTATATTACTTTAAATGTGTTAATCAGATGTGTCTATGATACTTAACCCTGCATGACTTTGTAGAATGCACCCTATCCTGCTCTAACACTTGTCCGTTACCCCTAGCTAGTATTGAGATTGGATAGAGAGTTTTCCTCTAGCTCAGGATTGGTGGAGAGGAATGGCGTAAAAGGTAGAGAGTGGGGGGGAGGGAGGGGGGTCAGTCTACTCCTGGAGTTCATGGAGAGAAGACAGCCAGAGATAGAGACTTGGGATTTACAAGAAAAACATCTTCACAAAGTCTTTCACAGGGAACATCTACAATAGCCAGTGCGGTGGGAAGGAAACATCAAGTGTGAGTACTAACAAGCCAAGTTTATTCTGGGATAGTTAGCAGAGGAGAGAAACATGAACAGAAGGAAAGGAGAAAACAAAGAGAGGCAAGAAATCAAGTCGGTAATTAAAGTAACAATGTAATAGTCAAAGCCAGGGAGGAAAAGTGAGAAGCTAATGTCATTCCCCTGAGAAAAGTGTCAGAAACATTTCACGTCTTCAAGTGTAATGCAAGTTTATGATCTATGTCAAGTGAATATAATGCAAGTGATGTAACTACTGCAACGTCAAGTACTCTCTGTCTCCCTGTCAATAAATAGTTAAGAATTGTTTTACTATCTAAAGTCTGTTGCCTGGAGTCTCTTCCTATCATGAACATACTGCACTGAGGTACCACGCTTAACGCTCCAGGAGCAAAGAGGACTACTGCCCCCATTTTTAGTTTATTTCTCCAATTTTTGTATTTATTATCCAGAATGGGTCCATACTCAAATAAGGACTGGCGTCATGACAACTAACATCTTCCCCTCCCCGATTCCGCAGGTAGCAGCCAATAACAGCGGCCTATTGTTTATTTTATTTTACTTGTTGTTCACCACTGCCTGTGGCATACCGGCCCAGATTGTACACGTTTTAGAGGAGCAGCAGAGCCACCATTGACAGCCATCTTATTCCCTGCTGCTTTACCCGTATCGTTGTCTGCGCTCAGTCTAGCGCACTGAAATGTGTTGTGTCTCGCGGACAGACGGTTGGTGAGGAGTAGAAAGATAGTACAGCCTGCATTATCACTGGGGTTGCCACCCCTCCGGTAAACCACCATCCCCACCGGTAGTTTTCCTCTAGAGGCTGATGCCGGGATTTATTTTCTATCAACCATTTTAATGGCTGGTAATAAAATACTCACCTGGTGTGAAGGGCTCCGGCCGGGCAGCACCCAGTCATCAACCGCTATGACCCACTGCGAAGTCCTTGTCACATGCCGCTGCAGGGCTCAGAGATCCGCACTCCTCCCTGCTATTTGTATCCCTGCATGTACTGTATGCAGCATAGACGCCCGGGTAGTAGAAGAGTAGGTAACCATACACTCTGCCCATCTGGATTGAATTGTTATATATGCTATTTTTTACGCAATAGTACATTCGCGTAATCGCGCGTTAGTACGAATGCACATTTGGGTGATTTATCACTCGTTGTGGGGATGTTCTTTTATGAATCTGCGGCTGATTAAGATTGATGGGATTGACGGTTGAGTGGTCGTTGCTTATTGGTGGAACTGCTTACATATCTATATATTCATATCAGTGAGACGACGGATTTATCTTGATGTCTCCTTTACAACATTCTTAGGGCTCTTTTACACGGCCGTTGTTTTAACACTCAGATAGCCGTGCTATGGCACGCTAAAAGAGCGTGGCTATGTGAGCGTTTAATTGGGTAAATGAATAGCAGCCGCGAGCACATCGCAGATGCAATTAGTAAGTATGCTGCTGCCCCTCCATCCACACTGCCCCCTCTCTTTGCCGGACTCCCATAGTAGGCTCTATTACTAGTGGGGTCACCGAGAGAGGGCTCTATTACTGGTAGGGTCACTGAGAGGGGGCTCTATTACTGGTAGGCTCACAGAGAGGGTGCTCTATTACTAGTGGGGTCACTGAGAGGGTGCTCTATAACTAGTGGGGTCACTGAGAGGGTGCTCTATTACTGCTAGGGTCACTGAGAGGGTTCTCTATTACTGGTAGGGTCACCGAGAGAGGGCTCTATTATTGGTCAGGTCACTGAGGGTTGAAAACGGCGGCCGATATACGCTCTTTTTACGTATGCCACATGTGGTCACATGCACAATAAACGACACATGACCGCCAACGCTGCTTTCAGGTTCCATGTGGCAGCCACTGGGGCTGCAGTGTTGGACAGGGAGTGGTCGGGGTAGGTGAGTGTTCATTTTTTTAAATTAATTTTAAACCATTTTATGTCCCAGAAAACCTCTTTAACTCTATAAATAGAGCTTATTCATCCTTCCAAGACTAGCTGGTGTAGAAAGAGTTAAACGTCCCTTTCTGCAAAAACAACATATGTTGTATCCACCCAAATGCTGATGGCCTGTAATCATAATGAAGAGGAGATTGCTTTCCCACAAATGGTCTTCCTATCGCAGCGCGCGATATGCGGTACATTAGGATCGCATAATGGGGTTTTAATCATTGGCAGGAGCAAATAGCTTTTTTTCTCTTTGTTTTGGAAGCCAAAGTGCATTAGAAGCTGGATATCGTCATTCCGCTGCGCCTTGCTTTGGTTTACACCTTCAGCTGTGTTCTAGAGTGTGCAGTGGTCGGTCGTCCCCCACCGTGGCAGTACGGACGCTGGAATGGATCGGCGTGACAAGCGCCTAGTCAGTATCAGAAGTGCGCAAAAATTCTATATGATGTTATCTGTGTCATCATCAGCCAGAAGAGACCGGAGAATTGGAGAATGTCAGATTCTTGCAGACGAGTCTGTGAATAGAAGATGGAGCCTCGGCGTAGACGATTGTTAAACAGTCCTCTGTGACACCTATTACATTTCTGTTCCTGCAGTCCAAATTGTAAACTTGTTCAAAACTTCTGCTAAATATAGCTGCATGTGGGACCCCCGTGTGCCGATACAGATAAGAGGTGGAGCGCGAATGCGGAACACGAACAATAACTGTACTGGCAGCTGTTTCAGTGTTACAGTCACTTTGTAGGTCGGGAGGGTATCATCTCTCCTTAGGGAGACACCAAGAAGGTGAGTGAGGAGACTTATAAGGCCATTCAGGCTCCTCTGGGTAATATGCAAATAAGGAAGATGGAACAATACCTGTGCAGCGCCACCTAGTGGTTGACAGCATTCCTTCAATGCAAGCCACTTTGTAGTAATCAGCGGTACAATCACTTATTAATAATAATTTTATTTGTATAGGGCCAACTTATTCCACAGCGCCTTCAAAGCACAGGGGAGCTCAGTCAAGACAAAATAACATGTGGTGGTCCATACATTGTGGACGGGGTTAGGTAACGCAGCAGGTAAGGGGGCAGGGAATGTACATGATAGGCGTAGTAGAGGGGTGTGGGACTAGATCAGGAGGTTTGGTATGCTTCTTTGAAGAGGTGCTTATTTAAGGCACGTTTGAAGTTCCGTGCGCAGAGGACTGTCTGGATGCCTTGGGGTAGAGCGTTCCAGAGGATAGGTGCTGCTCTAGAGAAGTCCTGGAGGCGAGCGTGTGAGGTTTGTATTAGAGGGGTGTTTAGTCTGTGTTAGCGGATTGGGTGGTGTACAGACAGGAGGGAGGTGATGTACGGTGGCACGGCGCCACGGAGAGCTTTGTGGGTGAGGAGCTTCAATTGAGTTCTGCAGTGGATGGGCAGTCAGTGCAGCGACTGACATAGTGCAGAGGCGTCAAAGAGGCGGCTGGATAGGAAGATGGAGTCTAGCTGTTTTACATACATATTTCATACTTTTAGAACACAATGTTACACTAGGAACTCTGTTACATTCCTCGGTAGAGGTTCTCACCTGCTGCAACTTGTAACACTCTTCGAAAATACAATCTTCAGTTATGTCGCGGGCCACTACACACTTATACACTCAGCTGGATGAGATCAGTTTACAAGAAAAATGGTTCACTGGTCTATATTTTGGTTGCGCACTGAGCCTATATGGCGGCAGACGAAGCTCCTTTGATACCAAACCTGAGGGTCGTAGGGACCCCGTGCCGCTACATATGGCATTATGCAACAATAACATCATAGTAACAAAGTTCATAAGTCCGAATGAAGGCAATGTCCATCTAGTCCAGCCTGTTTTATTCTCCTGTGTTGTTGATCCAGAGGAAGGCAAAAAAAAAACCAAGAGCAGAAGCCAAATAGCCCTTTTGGGGAAAAAATTCCTTCCCGACTCCCTTATGGCAATCAGACTGTTCCCTGGATCAACCACTAATATTTCCTACCTGCCTGTATACCCGGATTATCAAATAATCTTAGATTTATAGCTTATAATATCCTTCCTCTCCAGAAAGACGTCTAGTCCCTCTTAAACTCCTCTATGGATTTTGACATCACCACATCCCCAGGCAGAGAGTTCCACAGTCTCACTGCTCTTACAGTAAAGAACCCTTTTCTGTGTTGGTGATGAGACCTGCTTTCTTCTAGATGCAGCGGATGCCCTCTTGTTACCGTCGCAGTCCTGGGTATAAACAGATTATGGGAGAGATCCTTGCATTGTCCCCTCATGTACTTATACATGGTTATTTGATCACCTCTTAACCGTCTTTTTCCAGGGTAAATAATCCCAGTTTTGGTGCCTCTCTGGGTATTCCAGTCCCGTCATTCCATGTATTCGTTAAGTTGCCCTTCTTTGAACCCCCTCAAGCACTGCAACATCTTTCCTGAGCACCGGTGACCAGAACTGTGCGCAGTATTCCATGTGAGGCCTGACAAGTGCCTTATATAATGGAAGGATAATGTTCTCGCCCTTCGCCCCTATATCAGCACCAACATCAATGAAACAAAGGTGAAAACAAAACTGCAACATTGCAGTTTCTTAGTTTGCCCACATAGAAACTATTTCCAGCAGCATGAAGGCCACAGGGAAGTGAGCAGGTGAATCCAGGGCATTGAACCCGACTGCGGTGCGCTCCCTTTTACAGCCGATCCCCCTCTTGTTTTCAGCACAGCAACTTTAATGGCTGATTACACCAATAAATGTGAGTCCTCTCTTTCGTATCAATTAATTTACCCAGCAACTTTAAGCACTTGCAGTATTTTCAGTCTTTTAATCTCCTAGAGCAATTAGTTCCTGCTATTCCCCAAGTAGCTTTAGGGCAACCATATAGATAGTTTAGGAAACTTTTGCATTGGGCTGATTCACTTCCTCTCATCTGCTCCCATTTTAATAGACTAAACGAGCTCGGCTTCAATTACATTTTCTGGCTTCCAGCAGTGATTTCATAATCTAGCAAACATGGAGATCTCTTAAGAGGCCTTCGCTGGATTAACGTGGTATAACGAGATGCGCCATGTCTGGATTAATGGAATGATTCCAGTTATGCAAATGCATATTTTGGGGGAAAAAACAGTCAACTAAAATCTGCAATACTTCGTTTTTGCACCACGTACTCTATGTTCATGTCATAGTGATAGCAAGCTTGATA